>NW_024044863.1:79697-338912 GCF_015852505.1 Tachyglossus aculeatus | reverse complement strand
GTCATGGGTTCTAATCTCAGCTCTGCCAGTTGTCAGTGTGTGACTTTGGGCATGTCACTTAACTTCTCTGGGCCTCGGTTACCTCATCTGTAAAATGGGGATTAAGACTGTGAGCCCCACGTGGGACAACCTGATCACCTTGTGTCCCTCAGCGCTTAGAACAGTGCTTCGCACATAGTAAGCGTTTAACAAATACCATTATTATTATTCATTCAATCGTATTTATTGAGCGCTTACTGTGTGCAAAGCACTGTACTAAGCGCTTGGGAAGTACAAGTTGGCAACATATAGAGACGGTCCCTACCCAACAGTGGGCTTACAGTCTACAATATTATTATTATTATTATTAAATGTCCGTAAGCAGTCAACATCAATTCCCAGAAACTGACCAATGTCACAGTGAAGACAGAATTCCCCCTACTGGGATGGATACTCGGGTCCGAGAGCTGCAGCTGGTCCAGGCCGCCCTGACCCTCCTGGTCTACCTGGCGACCCTAATGGGGAATCTCCTCAGCGTCCATCACCGCCCTTGACCGGCGCTCTACACCCCCATATATCTTCCTCATGCACCTGTCCGTCATCGACTTCTGTCTCATTTCTGTCACCATCCCCCAACCCATCCATAACTCCCTGACCGATCGTAGATATTTTTCCTTCCTGGGCTGTGCCACCCATCTCTTCTTAGTGTTTCTGTTTGTCACTTCAGAGATGTTCAGCCTCACAGCGATGTCCTAGGACCACTACGCCGCCTTCTGCTGTCCCCTTCGATTTGAGGTTTTCATGAACCGAGGTGCCTGTGGGAACATGGCGGGATCTTCCTGGCTCAAGTGATGACCTTCCTGGGGAGGAACCTTGGAGGAAATGGCTTCCATTCTAGGGAGAGAATCGTCATCTTCTGACTTGAATGATCCCAGTATCGCTCAGGGGCCTGATCTTTGTACCCAAGCCTGTCACCCGCATTTTCCCAAAGGAATCAATTAGTCCATCAATTAATTATATTATTTGAGTGCTTACTATGTGCAGAGCACTGTACTAAGAGGATGGGAGAGGACAGTATAACGGAGCTGATAGACACATTCGCTGTTTACCACTCAGGAGCACTTATTGTGAATCAACTGAGCCTGAGCACTGTAGTAGGTTCTTTGAAGAGAACAATGGAAGTGGTAGACATGATCAATGAGTCAATCAATGGTATTTATTAGACTGTGACTATGTGCAGAGCACTGTTCTAAGCACTTGGGAGCATACAAAGAGTTAGCAGATAATCCCTGCCTTCAACAAGTTTACAATCCAACAGGGGAAAAAGCCACCAGAATAAACTACAAAAAAAGAGATGGGGCGATGTGGAGGGGAGAGGGAGCTAAGGAAAAGGGGCCTTAGTCTGGGAGGAAAAGGGGGACTTGTAATAACAATACTTGTGGTATTTGTTAAGCACTTGCTATGTGCTAAGCATTGCAATAAGCACTGGGATGGATACAAGATAATCAGATCCCACATAAGGCTCACAGTAGGAGCGAGAACAGGAATCGTGTCCCCATTTTTGCAGATGAGGGAACTGGTTCACGGTCCAAGGTCACACAGGAGGCACATGGTAGATCCGAGATTAGAAACTGTGAGCAAGATACCATCAGTGGAAAATAGGAAGGCAAAGGGGAGTAAGTAGGTTGGCTTGAAGGATAACACTGCCCAATGGACAGAGCACGAGCATGGAAGTCAGAAAGACCTGGTTTCTAATCCTGGCTCTGCCACTTGTCTACTGTGAGACCATAGGCAAGTCACTTGACTTTTCTGTGCCTCGGTTACCTCATCTGTAAAATGGTGATTAAGACTGGGAGACCCATATGGAACAGGGACTATGTATAATAATGATGATGGCATTTATTAAGCGCTTACTATGTGCAAAGCACTGTTCTAAGCGCTGGGGAGGTTACAAGGTGATTAGGGTGTCTCACGAGGGGCTCACAGTCCTAATCCCCATTTTACGGATGAGGTAACTTAGGTATAGAGAAGTTAAGTGATTTGCCCAGAGTAACACAGTTGACACTTGACAGAGGCGGGATTTGAACCCACGACCTCTGACTCCAAAGCCCTCTGACCTTTCCACTGAGTCAAGCTGCTTCTCGTGTGTAACCCAATTTGCTTGTATCCACCCCAGCACTTAATACAGTGCCTAGTACATAATAAGTGATTAAGAAATGCTACAATTATTATTATTATAAGGGACTAAAGAGTGTGAGCTGTGGTGTAGTTGTAGAACAGAGGCACAGAAAAGTGAAGTGAATTGCCCAAGGCCACACAACAGACATGTGAAGGAGATGAAATTAAAAATAATAGTGATAATAATAATGATAATATTTGTTAATTACTATGTGCCAAGTACTGTTCTAAGCACTGGGGTAGATACAAGGTAATCAGGTTGTTCCACGTGGGGTTTACAGTCTAATCCCAATTTTACAGGTGACGTAACTGTGTCCCAGAGAAGTGAAGTGACCTGTCCAAAGTCACCCAGCTGATGAGTGGCAGAGCCGGGATTAGAACTCAAGTCCTCTGACTCCGAGGCCCGTGCTCTACCTGCAGGGCCATGTTGCTTCGATGACTTTGAGAGCTCACTCCCGCCTCCTTGAACTGTTGCATTGGATTCTCCCAAGCATTTAGTACAGAGATCTGCACATAAAACGCACTTAATAAACACCCTTGATTGACTGACCGATTGATTGATTGCACTTAATTTCTTATTTCTACCGGAATGTAGAAACCCCGATTCTGTGTGGATGGAAGACAGGAATAGGAAACATGCCCAGTGATTAAAGATGATAAGATCAAGCTTGCATCCAAGTTGGTGAGAAGTTGGGGTGAAGGATGAAGTCAGTAAAGGTGAATACTGAGAAGCAGTATGGCCTCATGGATAGATCACGGGCCTGGGAGTCAGAGGACCTGGGTTCTAATTTCAGCTCCCCCACCTGTCTGTTGTGTGACCTTGGGCAATTGACTTCGTTTTTCTATGCCTCTGTTCTTCTATTCTCCCTCTTACTTATACAGTGAGCCCCATGCGGGACAAGGACCGTGTCCAACCTAATTCACTTGTATCTACCCCAGCACTTAAAAGTGTTCGACACACATAAGCGCTTAAAAATACCATTTCCGATCCCTGAGAAGGGAGCGGAGCCCCGGATCACAGACACTGTAACAGCCATCCAGACCCTTTCCTCCTGACAGAGACTTCCTCCCCGTTCAATCCACTCCTTTCTGTGTCACTCTTACGCTTGGATTTGCTCCTTTTATTCATCCCTCTATCAGTCCCACAGTACTTAGGTCCATATCCGTCGTTTATTTATTTATATTCACCTCTGTCTCCTCTTACAGACTGTGAGCTCATCATGGGCAGGGATGGGGCCTACCAACTCTTTTATATTTACTCTCCCAAGTGTGTAGTTCAGTGCTCTGAACTCAGTAAACACTCAATAAATGCGATTTATTGATTGATCGATAACCCCACCAGGCCTCTGCTCTCCCCAGAGCAGAGATTTTCTCCTCTCCTGTACACCTTTCCCTGAAATATTATTCTCATCCCTTCTTTTCTAAAATTGTCAGTGTGGCTCAGTGGAAGGAGCACGAGTCTTTGGAGTCCGAGGTCATGGGTTCAAATCCTATCTCTGTCAACTGTCAGCTGTGTGACTTTGGGCAAGTCAACTTAACTTCACTTAACTTCTCTGTGCTCCAGCTTTACCTCATCTGGTAAAATGGGAGTTAAAACAGTGAGTCCCCCGTGGGACAACCTGATCACCTTGTAACCACCCCAGCGCTCTTAGAACTGTGCTTTGCACATAGTAAGCGCTTAACAAATACCATCACTGTTATTATTATCTTCAAAATCCCTTCTGAAATCTCATCCCGTCCCACACTGAGAAGCAGCGTGGCTTAGTGGGGAAAAGAGCACGGGGTCTGGAAGTCAAAGGACATGGGTTCTTAATCTCAGCTCCGCCACCTGTCTGCTGTGAAACCTTGGGGCAAGCCACCTAACTTCTCTGTGCCTCAGTTACCTTATCTGTAAAATGGGGATAGGACTGTGAGCCCCACGTAACACAACCTGATGATCTTGTGTCTACCTCCAGCTCTTAAGAACAGTGCCTGGCATATAGTATGTGGCTTAACAAATCCATCAACATCATCATTATTCATCATCATCACCCAGAACGTTTCCCCATTCATTTCTCTTCTCTTCAGATCACACCCACTAACACCCTTTGCTTTTCTAAATAATTTCTTAAGGTCCTTATTATCAGGGAACATGTCCGCTAATTCTGTCATATTGTAATCTCTACCCATGCCCGTAGTACACTGCTCTGCACATACTAAGCACTCAATAAATACCACTGATTTTTTTTACATGCCCTATTACTAAAGCACTTATTTTTTCTTATTCCTTCTGTCTATAACTTACGTGTCTTCTTCCCCCCTCTAGACTGACGAGAGAGTTTATGTTACCCTATCATATTCTCTTAAAGATCTTAGCATAGGACTCTGCGCACTTTTAGGAGCTTAATAAATACTACAGATTGAATGATTGATTAAATGACCTCTTCAGCACTTTTTCACCACCTCTGCTGTTATGCACGTTTTTGTAGACCCGGCTAGGAGGATATTGGAAGGATTCTTCCAGAGGCCAGTGAGGACTTTTTTTAAGGTATTGGTTATGCGCTTACTTTGTGCCAGCCACTGAGCTATGTGCTGGGGTGGATACAAGCTAATCCCGGACTAAGCCCCCATTTTCCTCTGCTCCCACTCCTTTCCCCCATTGCCCTGACTCCTACGCTTGCCTTTCCCTCCAACCCCCTCTCCCCATCCACAGCACTTTGTATATTTGTACATATATATAAATATAATTCATTTATATTAATGATGTATATATCTATATATAGATATATAGATATATAATTCTATTTATTTTATTGATGCTACTGATGCCTGTGTACCTGTTTGAATGCCCGCCTCCCTGTTTCTAGACTGCGAACCCGTTGTGGGCAGGGATTGTCTCTCTTTGTTCTTGGACTGTACTTTCCAAGTGCTTATTACAGTGCTCTGCACATAGGAAGAGCTAAATAAATATGATTGAATGCATGAATAAAGGAATAATCTGGTTGGGTATAGCCCTTGTCCGCATGGGGCTCACAGTCTAAGTAAGGAGGGCATAAGATTTAATCCACCTATTTTACAGATGCATAGGAAAAGTAAAGTGGCTTGTCTAAGGTCACCTAGCTAACACGTGGCTAAATTCTGGAGTAGTTACAAGATAATCACTTTGGATAATCAGTCCTTCAGTGAGGGTAACTGAGGCACTGGGAAATGAAGTGACTTGCCCAAGGTCACACAGCAGATTAGCGGTGAAGTCAGTATTGGAACCTAGGTTCTCTGACTCCCAGGCCAGGGCTCTTTCCACTATGGCCAAGCTGTTTCTTGTTTCCAGACGCTAATTGAACTTTCCAATCTGTCACTTCCTACCTCTGTGTTGAGGGCTCTGATTCTCCATTGGTTACTCTGAGTAACCAATCGTACAGTGAGTGAGTGAGGATATATTCCTCACTCCCTCAGTGAGTCTACGAGGATATATTCCTATTTTTGATATGGTATTTAAGCACTTATTGGTCAAACACTGTTCTAAATCACTGGGGATAGAGTCAATCAATCAGGTTGCACAAAATCCCTGTCCCATATGAGGTTCACAGTCTACATAGGAGGGTAAACAAGTATTGCATCTTCATTTTACATCTTAGGAAACTGAGGCCCAGAGAAGTGAAGAGAGTTGCCCAAGGTCACCCGGCAGGCATTCGGGAGAGCTGGGCTCTCACGCCCATTTTCTTTCCACTACATCATGCTGCTTCTCCTATTCAGAAGCATATCACTCTCTCCCTGTCTCTCTCTTTGTCTCTGGGTATGGGTATATTTAGATGGAAGTAAATTCTGTTGTTGCGTGGGAATATCACGGGGTCAGGGACCGTTGCTGCAGTTAGCAGTTGGGAGTGCCAGGTTCTTACCTCTGCAGGACCTCAGGAGCCATGTGACCAGAGGGTTCTCGCGTCGCCTGGCCCACGAGGTCCTTCGACAGGGGCCCAAGCCGGTCTTCCAGAGATCCTCCTCAGAGCAGCGACTGCTTTATCTAGGAGGACAGAGTCCTTCTGGAGAGGAGGTCAGTATCCATGGGAGAGCGGAGAGTAGCTGAGGGCCCCTGGCCACCCGTTTGTGGCTGAACAAATCCAGGAATTCGAGGAAAAAGGGAGGCCAGCCCAGTCCAGAGGAGGTCAGTGCCCCCGACACCACAAGCTCCGGCTGTCCTGGTGAGAGTGGACGGGTTTGGAGAGAGGAAGGTTGGGACCTGAAGGAAGAAGCCCGAGATGGAGCCATTCTGGGAAGATACTCTCACTTGGGTAACAGGTTAGAGTTCATTTATTCATTCAATCACATTTATTGAACGCTTACTATATGCAGAGCACTGTACTGAGTGCTTAGAAAATACAATTCAGCAACAAGCAGAGACAATCTCTGCCCCCAACGGAAATCGCAGTCTAGAAGCGGGGAGTGATCAGTTCAGACCAAGACCGTACCTCAAACAGGGCAGGCTTGTAGGAGGGGGAATGGCCTGCCAGCAATAATAAGTAAATAATTTTAATAAATTATTAAAATTTAATAATTTTAATAAATAAGTAAATAATTTTGGTACATGTTAAACGTTTATCCGTATGTCAAAGCACTGTCTAAGTGCTGGGTTACATACAAGTTAATCAGGTTGGACACAGTCCCTGTCCATCATGAGGCTCACACTCTTATCCCCATTTTACAGATGAGGTAACCGAGACAAAGGGAGGTAAAGTGAATTGCCCAAGGTCACACAGCAGACTTGTGAGGGAGCCGGGATTAGAAACCATACCCTTCTGACTCCCAGGCTCGTGTTCTATCCACGAGTGGTCCCATAACCGACACGGCTCTCCTCCCTCCAGCATCCCCACCCTGGCTATCATGGCAATCGCCCGCCAGGATCGGATGCTACAATAGAGCAACGGCACGATGCTACAGTCACTTCGGCCGTAAGTGGTTCCTGTATGTCAAAAACGTTTTTAGCGGGAAAGTGATTGTCAAGGATGAGAGAGTGTGACTGATTCTGGGAAAAAACCCGGTTCCACCATCAATTCTTCTGAACGGAACTTCTCCTACGAATCAATACCTTTCCATGTCAGGAGAGTTTGCGGATGCCAGTGTACCTTAGAGCTTTGCCATTGAGAGATACTCTCGCTAGGGTTACCAATAATGGAAAAGGTCTAAAGCAGAAGCGTCAGACAAAGTTGATTTACCTGTGCTCTGAGCCAGCAGTGGGATGAGAAAGAGCTCAAAGACAGATGACCAAATGATCAAAATGCCAATCAAAGACAACAGCAGAGATTCATGTTTAAAACTGTGCGGAAGGAGATGGTGGTAAACTGCTTATTTATGTTTATCCAAAAAACTCTATGAATGCACACACCAGAATCATTACTGGTAGTTTATCTATAAAGCCTTCTTAGTAAACATATGGCAGTGGTTTAGCATTGCCTTCTTCCATGCAGTAAACCTTAGTCTCCGCCTTCGACTCCTTCCCATGCCGTTGCTACCTAGCACTGGTGAGTTGTTGGACTTGTAGAGATTGCCTTCCACTCGCTAGCCACTGGCCAAGCTAGGAATGGAATGGACAGGCCTCTGCTTGACTCTCCCTCCCTCTGTCTCCGCTACTCTAGACTGTGAGCCCATTTGTGGACAGGGATTGTTTCTCTTTATTGCTGAATTGTACTTTCCAAGCACTTTAATGTGGTTCTCTGCACACAGTAGAGCGCTCAATAAATACAATTGAATGAATGAATGAATTGCCTGTTCAGAATCTTGTATCGTCTATGAACGTGAGTACTCACAAACCCCCATAGCGTTTGTGTAAATACTATATATATA
Source organism: Tachyglossus aculeatus (assembly GCF_015852505.1). Taxonomy (NCBI): domain Eukaryota; kingdom Metazoa; phylum Chordata; class Mammalia; order Monotremata; family Tachyglossidae; genus Tachyglossus; species Tachyglossus aculeatus. The sequence goes on along the minus strand of NW_024044863.1, from coordinate 330,941 downwards.
TATAGTATATAGTATATATATATATATAGTATATAGTATATATATATGTAATTATTATTATTATTTACACAGTAAAATATCCCTTTTCTTTCTTCCTCTTGTCTATAGTTTATTATGGTGCTTTTCCCCCTGTTAAATCATGACTTGGTTGAAGGCAGGGATTGTGTCTTCTAACTCTTTGTATTCTCCCAAGTGCTTAGAAAAGTTCTCTGCACATAATCAGAGTCTAATAAATACAATCGATTGACTGATTGATCATGCCTACGACTTCCACTATTCTATTCAAAGCAGCTACTACAGTGCTCAGGCTCAGTTGATTCACAATAAGTGCTCCTGAGTGGTAGACAGCGAATGTGTCTATCATCTCTATTATACTGTTCTCTCCCATGCGCTTAGTACAGTGCTCTGCACATAGTAAGCACTCAAATAATATGATGAATTGATGGACTAATTGATTCCTTTGGGAAAATGTGGGGAATTCACGCCTTGGGGACAAAAGATCGGGGTCCCTGTCTAATACTTGGATCATTCAAATCAGAAGATGACGATTTTCTCCCTCAGTATGGAAGCCATTCCCTCCAAGGATCCTCCCCAGGGTGGTCATCATGTCCCGGTTCTCAGGCTGTAGACGAGGGGGTTGAGGGGCGGGGGGCACCACGATGTAAACCACGGACACCAGCAGGTCCAGGGTCAGGGAGGTTTCTGATGGTAGGCTTGAGGTGATCAAAGGCAGACATCGTGAGAAACACGGTGACCACCAGAAGGTGAGGCAGAGCAAATGGAGAAGGCCTTCAACCGACTATCGCTGATGGGATCCTCAGCACTGTGGGAGAAGATTGGAGGCATTACGATGCCATTATGGAGACCTAAGCACACAAAAAACCCAATCAGGAACCAATAGCAACACTTACATCGTTAGACGATGTGGTTCTCGAGAGCAGTTGATCTTCAGCATCAGCGAGGGGACGTCCGCTCTAAGAACTGGGGGTCGACGTGGGACCTGCAGGATGAACAAGGGAGAAGGTATAACGCCTAAAACAAGACCTCCAAACAGACTCTCAGTGTGCCATCCTTCCCCACCAGTCCCCCCTCGATTCATGACGACCTCATAACGAAGTGGGCGGCAGATCACAACGCTAGGGTCATTGGACATCGTGGAGACGATGAACAATCTCTGAATCTCTCCACTCAGGAACCCACCAAGAAGACATGGGTGACACAGTCCTAGAATGAAATGGATCTACGGTCCGGTCAGGGAGTTGTGGATAGATTGGAGGACGGTGACAGAACATGAGGCAGAGGTCGATGATAGGGCATGAGCCTAAGGAAGACGTATATAGGGTGTGTGGAGGCGCCAGTCGAGGGCGTAATGGCGACGAAGATGAGATTCCCCCATCTAGGGCCGCCATAGTAGAGCAGGAGGGAACAGTGCTGGTCTGGACCAAGGTACGCAGCTCCCGGAGCTCCGAAGAATCCCAGGCAGGAGGAATTCTGTCTTCCATGGTGACATCGGTCATTTTCAGGGAATTGACGTTTGACTGCCCTAAGGACATTTAGGAAAAGATAGGGATGAGAATAATATTGCAGAGAAAAGTGCAGAGGAAGAGAAGACGATCTTTGGGTTGGAGGGAATCTTGGGTTTTTATGGTAGTTTTTCACGCCTAACTATGTGCCAGACAATGTACTGAGCACTGGAGTAGATAGAAAGCTTATCAGGTTGTACATCTCCTCCAATCAACCTGCCTTGGTTCAGGACAGCACTGAAACCATTCCTAACTCCTAGAAGTCTATTCCATTTGCCAAACATCTGCAGAGGATTGTGGGTTACATAATTCTACATAATTGGAGAAGCGCACCACCTAGTGGAATGAGGATGGTCCTGGAAGTCTAGGGGACTTTGGTCTAAATCCCCGCTCTGCCACTTACCTGCTGGGTGACCTCTGTGCAAGTCACTTAAAATTTTCTGTTCCTCAGTTTCCTCATCTGTAAAATTGGGGTAATAAAACGATGAGCCCCATGTGGGAAAAGGACAGGGTCCAATCTGACTATATCATATCTATCCCAGCACTGAGTATGGTACCTGGCACATGGTAAGCACTTAACAAATACCACAATTATTATTATTAAGAAAGAACAGGAATATTCCTGTTATATCTTAGGTTTATATTGACATTTCTCTTTCCTGCCCCTTACCTTTCCCCTGCTCCTCTTCGGAGTCACCGGACCTGTTCTGGGCTGAGGGCTTCCTGTGGTCCCGGCCCTCACAATCTAAATAACTGTCCAGTCCAACGTGGTTCCCGCTCTGGGATTTCTTCCTAGTCAACGGATTAATCATCATTCCCTTTCCGAAATTATTTAAAACCCTGGAGCTTTGAACCTCATTTCATGCCAGGAATTAGGACCATCTGAATATCTCAGCCGAAGCAGCGTGGTGTAATGGAAAGAGTCCGGGCCTGGGAGTCAGAGGACCTGGGTTGTAATTCCAGCTCCACCATTGGTCTGCTGTGTGACCTTGGGCAAGTAACTTCACTTCCCTGTTCCTCAGTCCCCTCCTCTGAAAAATGGGAATTCAATGCATGTTTTCCCTTTTACTGTGAGCCTCATGTGAGATCTGATTATTTTGTATTTACCCCAGTGCTTAATATAGAGCTTGGCACATAGTAAGCACTTAACAAATATCATTTTTTAAAAATGGGGAGAGGGTAGATGAGGGTAGCAGAGAATTGTTGGAGAAATGAAATCTAAGTGGGCCGCACTGTTCGTGGGCCTTGTTCTACGAAACAGCAGTAGGGCAGGGGAAGGGTACTGTATGTCCTCCCAGAACTTTACTGCAGACTCTAGTGGCAAGCAGGACCAGTAGTCATTTTGGAAATATCTGGTACAGGACCCATTTTAGGATTCAGCAAGGGGTGGCCATTTTGGGAGTAGTAGTAATCAGTCAATCGATCATATTTATTAAGTGCTTACTATGTGCAAGGTAATGCACTGAGCATTTGGGAGAGAAAGATATAACAGAGTTGGCAGACATGTTCCCTGTCCACAGAGAGCATACAGTCTAAAAAGAGAGGCAGACATTAATATTAATAAGTAAATGACAGATCTGGACATAAGTTGTGTGGGGCAGAGGGTGGAGTGCACACCCAACTGCAAGGATGATGCAGAAGGGAGTGGGAGAAGAGGGCTTAATCAGGGAAAGCCTCTTAGAGGAGATGAACCTTCAATATGGCTTTGAAGGTGGGAAGAGTAATTGTTGGATGCGAAGAGGGAGGATGTTTCAGGCCAGAAACAGGACAGAGGCGAGGGGTCGACAGGGGGTTGAGGGGTCGAGGTATACTGAGTAGCATCAGAGGAGCAGAGTGTGTGGTCTGTATCGTCGTGGAAAACAAGGGCACGGTGATTTAGAAAGGATTATTTGACACTTGAGAAATGGGTCTTAGATCAAAACCTTCCTCAGAGCGACTTCCATGTCCCTGTTTCTCAAGACCATACTCTAACACCCAGCAGCCTCCCCAAGGCAGCCTGCATGTCCCTGTTCCTTAGACTGTAGATGAGTGGGTTCAGGGAGGGGGACAGCACAGAGAGGAACACGGACACCAGCAGGTCCTGGGTCGAGGGGGAGTCTGACACAGGCTTGAGGTAAGCAAAGGCTCCGGTCGGGAGAAAAACGGTGACGACGGCGAGGTGGGGCAGGCAGGTGGAGAAGGCTTTGGCCCTACGCTCGGTGGACGGGAACCTCAGCACGGCCGAGAAGATGTGGATGTAGGTGACGACGATGGAGACGAAGGAGACGAAACCAAGGCCAATACCCATAGCCACAGTGCGTGCGACAATGTGAGTTTCTGAACAGGAGATTTTCAGTAAGGAGGGGACGTCGCAGAAGAACTGTTGGATCACGGCGGACTCACAGAAGCTTACTGTGAATGTTCCGGCTGAGTACATCGCTCCAAAAGGCCCTCCGCTAAAGCTCAGGAGATGGCGGCCATCTTTCCGAAGGCCCCTGGGTCCATGATGACGTCGTAGCGCAGGGGGCAGCAGACGGCGGTGTAGCGGACATAGGACATCGCCCTGAGGACAGACAGCTCTGAAGCAGCAAACAGATCCACCAAAATGAACTGGGCCACACAGCGTCTGATATAGATGGATCTGCTGTTGATCAGGAAGTTGTGGATGGATTTGGAGCGGTAATGGAGCTGTAGCAGATGTCGAGAACGGACAGATGCCTGAGAAAGAAGTACATGGGGGTGTGAAGGGGCCGTTCGAGGGCAGTGACGGCATCGATGAGGAGATTCCCCATCAGGGCCTCCAGGTAAAACCATGAGGAACAGCGCGACATGGGACCAGCTGCAGTTTCTGTACTTACGAGAATCCCAGCAGAAGGAAGTCCCTCACTGCCTTGTCGTTGGTCCTATGGTCTGAGGACTGCCTGAGGGTACCAAGAAAGCAATTGAATATCACTCCGAGAAAAACATAAGCAAGAGAAATTTTTAGGTTGCATCAGACCTCTCAGATTCCTCTTTCTCCTGCCTCTGGCCTGGAATGAAGACAAGCATTCAAACCGATTTATTCTTACTAGAACGTTCCCTGTTCTTAAATGTTTGTGAGGATTGAGATACTGCAACACCTCTTATTTATCTATTCGCACTAGGCTATCTGCCCTGGATGCCCTCTCCCTTCATGTCTGTCAGACACCAACTCTCAGGAAGAGAAATCACTTAACTTCTCTTTTTTTAAAAATGGTACTCTTTAAGCCCTTACTATATGTCAAGCACTGTTCTAAGCACCAGGGGTAAGATCAAGCTAAACAGTTTGAACACAGTCCCCTGTCCCACTTGGGGCCTCACTGTCTTTATCCCCATTTTACAGGAGAGGTAACAAGCACAGAGAAGTGAGGTGTCTGGCCCAGAATCACAAAGCAGACAAGTGCAGAGCCGGGGATTAAAATCCAGATCCTCTGACTCCCCAGTCCTGGGCTCTATCCACACACCCAGCGGCTACCATTCGAGGAAAGATGCCGGCCCTGGTTCTGACATATGACCTTACATAGTCAACATCGATTGCATCTGTGAGGCAAAACAAAAAAACTTTCATTTTGCCTCTAAAGGCTCCCCTTCCCTGTTCTTCAGACTCACCGGGGCAGGCCGGGAGGATAGGAGGGGCCTCTCTCTGTTGGCTTCAGATAGTATCGGCTGGGCCCGACACCCCCCCCCACCCCATCTGTCTCCAGGATGCTCCCGGCTTATCCCAGAATGTTCTGGTGCAGGTACCAAGTATTTCTATTCCATCTGCCCTCCCTCAGAGAGGCTGAAATACTCTGCCACCGAGCCTGGCTCTGTGGAGAGAAGGGAGAGGTCCTTCTTGGAGGACCTGCTCAGAGTTCCTTTTAGGAATTGCTCAATAGGAACCCAGCCAGTGTGTGGAGAAGTAGCGTGACCTGGTGGATAGAGCATGGGGCGGGGAGTCAGATCTGGGTTCTAATATCAACTCAGCAAGCTGTCTACTCAGGGACCTGGGGCAAGTCACTTCACTTCTCGGGGTCTCAGTTCCCTCATCTGTAAAATGGGGATTAAGACTTTGAGCCCCATTTGGGGCGATTTGCTTGTATCTCTCCTAGCACGTAGAAAGGTGTCTGGCATATAGTAAGCACTTAACAAATATTATCATTATCATCCCAGACTAAGCCGCCACTTTTCCTTTCTCTGCTCACCTCCGCCTGTCGCCTCGACTCGCTCACTACCCCCTAACCCAGCCCCACAGCACTTGAGCACTTGAGAATATCTATAATTATATTAATGACTGCTTATATTAATGACTATATTAATGACCATTTATTTGTTTTGGTGTCTGTCTCCCCCCTTCTAGACTGTAAGTCCTGAGTGGGCAGGGATTGCCTTTCCCCAGTGCTGAATTGTACTTTCCAAGCGCTTAGTACAGTGGTCTGTACAGAGTAAGCGCTCAATAAATATGATTGAAACAATGAATGAATGAATATCATGATTATCATTAATCCCAGCTCTGCCACCTATCTTCTCAGTGACTCGATCTATATCATTATTATGTTTTTAATGGTATTTGTTCAACATTTAGTATGTGTCAGGCACTGTACTAAGCTCTGGGTTAGGCACAAGGTAATCAGGATAGACACAGTTCCTTTCCCATATGGGGCTCACGGTCTTATTCCCCATTTTACAGATAAGGCATTTGATGCACAGCGTAGTGAAGTCTCACAGCAGACAAGTGGCAGATCAGCTCCTTTCGATTCCCAGGCCTGTGCCTCACTAGACCATGCTTCTTCTCTTACCCCATCACTTAGTACTGTACTTGAAACATAGTAAGCATTTAAGTACCATTAAAAAAAATTAAGGTTACAGTCGTTCCCTCTAGATCCTGCTTTCTCCCTGGGTAATTATCACCCAGGATAATAATAATGCTGGCATTTGTTAAGCGCCTACTATGTGCCAAGCTCTGTTCTAAGCACTGAGCGGTACAAGGTGATCAGTTTGTCCCACATGGGACTCACATTTTTAATCCCCATTTTACAGATGAGGTAACTGTGGCATAGAGAAGTTAAGTGACTTGCCCAAAGTCTCACAGCTGACAAGTGGTGACTTTGACGCCAAAGCCCTGAGCCACGCTGCTTCTGAAGATCTTTTCTACCTGTTCCTCTAATGGCCTCTGATTGTGGCCCATTTCCTGTAGCAACGATTTCTGGGTAATCCTAGTCCTCTACATCCTTACCTCCTTGGTCCTGGTTGCCCTGTCTTTTTGAGACCACTTCAGCCCCACAGCAGCGTCACAACATCTTCTCACCACTCCACTCTTGGTTTCCGGGATCTGCCCAATTTCTCTCTGCCCATCGCCCTTCTCCACCTTCTTTGTCTCTCCCATCGTCTCCTCTGAGCTTTGTGGCTTCCTGTCCTCATGCATTGTTAGGGATTGGGACGGCAATCAATCAATCAATGGGTTTTTATTGAGCACTTACTCTGCAGAGCACTGTACTAAGCACTTGAGATAGTACAAGGCAAAGGAGTTGGTAGAAATGATACTTGCCCTACAGGGGGAGACAGACATTAAAGTAGATCAGGGTTAGCGGAAATAGTAGATCATGAGACTATTTATGCGAGTATCGTGGGGATGGGGTGAGCATCAAAGTGCTTAAGGAGTACACAGCAAATTTCAGAGACGAAGCAGAGGGGAGAGCAGAAAGGAGAAATGGGTTTCAGCCACAAACCTTCATCAAGGCTGCCTTCATGTCCCTGTTTCTCAGGTTGTAGATGGGGGGGGGGGCTTCAGGATCTGGAGCACCATGGTGTAGAACACGGACACCAACAGTTCCAGTGTCGAGGGGGGCTCTGACACGGATTTGAGGTATGGGAAGATTCCGGTCTAGAGAAAAAGGGTGACAACGGCGAGGTGGGGCAGGCAGGTGGAGAAGACTTTGGTCCGACTCTCGGTGTACGGGAACCTCAGCACGGCCAAGAAAATGTTGACGTAGGAGACGACAATGGAGACAAAGGAGAATAAACCAAAGCCGATACCCATAGCCACGCTGACGTCAACGACAATGTCCGTTTCTGAACAGGAGATCTTCAGTAAGGAGGTGACGTCGCAGAAAAACTGCTGGATCACGTTGAACTCACAGAAACTAAACGTGAATATCCCAGCTGTGTACATCTCCCCGAACAGCCCCGCGCTGAGCCAGGAGGCGGCAGCCATCTTTCACAGGCCTCTTTATTCATGACTATGTCATAGCGCAGTGGGTGGCAGATGGCGGCATAGCGGTTGTAGGACATCGCCGTGAGGACGGACAGCTCTGAACCACCAAATAGAACCACTAAAAGACCTGGGCCATACAGCTTCTGAAATAGATGGATATGTTGATGATCAGGGAGTTGAGGATTGATTTTTAAATGGCAACGGAGATGTAGCAGATTTCGAGGATGGACAGGTTCCTGAGGAAGATGTACATGGGGGTGTGGAGTCGCCGGGCAAAAGCGGTGTCGGCGATGATGAGGAGATTCCCCTACAGGGCCGCTAGGTAGACCAGGAGGAAGAGTGCTGCGTGGACCAGCTGCAGCTCTTGGACCTCCGAAAAACCCAACAGGAGGAATTCCGTCACAAATGTGTGCTTGGCCATGTGGTCTGAGGACTGCCTGAGGGTACTAAAAAAACAATTAAGTATCACTTCTAGAAACACTTAGGAAAAGTTAAATTGTTAGGTTGCATTGAACCTCTCAGATTCCTCTTTCTTCCGCCTCTGGCCTGGAATGAAGACAAGCACTCAAACCAATTTATTCTCCAAGGGACATTCCAGGTTCTTAAATTTCTGTGAGGATTGAGATACTGCAACTCCTTTTATTATCTATTCTCACTAGCCTAACTGGCCTGGAACGCCCTCTCCCTTCATATCTGACAGACCATCACTCTCCACTCTCAAAGATAAACAAGAATTGGCAGTATGACTTAAAGACAGGCAGACGAAGAGAAATAGAGATAGGGATACTGAGGCACAGAGACCAGATAAAATTCAACGAGGTACCTAGGCCAAGGGACAGAGTTTTAATTACAGCTCTGCCACTAGCTTGCATTGTGAACTTCTGTGAGACCTAGGGCCAGTAACATGTCTTCTCTGCTCTCAGTTCTTTCATTTGCAAACAGTAATTAATTACCCTTTCTCCCTGCTACTTAAACTGCAAGCCCCACGTGTGATAGGTTCTATATCCAATCTGATTTTTGGAGAAGCAGCATGGCTTAGTGGAAACTTCTCCGCTCCCTGACCCACCCCCCCCGCCCCCCTTAACGGTTCCACCCTACTCCAGAGCTGCCATCCATAGAAATCCATCCTCCTCCACCTTCGAGACACGTTTGCCAAGTGCCCCAGGATTCAGCTTGCCATTAACCTCTTTGACCTGATTTGACTGACCTATGGACAATTCATAGTCGCTATTGCATGTCAATTGCTAATTGTTCTCTCCGATGTCCTCGTCTGCTTATTTAATTATTCCCATCGAATGTTAATTGCTAACGTCTCTCGATGATGTCATCACCTGCTTATAACATCGTATGTTAATTGTCAACTGCTGTCTTCGATGTCGTCATCTGCTTATATTTTGCCATCACATAGTAATTGTTGTATGCTCTTTGTGACATCATCTGCCTATTTTATTATTACCATAGCATGTTCATTCATTCATTCATTCATTCAATCGTATTTATTGAGCTCTTACTGTGTGCATAGCACTGTACTAAGCGCTTGGAAAGTATAAGTCGGTAACATATAGAGACGATCCCTACCCAACAACGGGAGACAGACAACAAAACAAAACATGTAGACAGGTGTCAAAATCGTCAGAACAAATAGAATTAAAGCTATGTGCACATCATTAACAAAATAAATAATAAATATGTACAAGTAATAGAGTAATAAATATGTACAGACATATATACAGGTGCTGTGGGAAGGGGAAGGAGGTAGGGCATGGGGGATGTGGAGGAGGAGCAGAAAAAGGGGGCCCTCCCTCCAGCCGGGAGCTACTTTTGTTCCCCCGGGAAAATGGGGGCGAATCGGCCCCAGGCCCAAGGCTTGAGGCCCGCTATTGTTAACTACCCTATGTGATGCCATCACCTACTTATATCATTGCTACTGTGTTATTGCTTCTGCATTTCAATTGTTAACCTCCCGCTGTGCTGACCTCACCATGAACTATCAATTCCCTTGCTCCCAACTGGCATTCCCATTCCTCTCGTTCCCCTTCCCCTCTCCCACTCAACGTTTTCCCTCCCTTTCCCCCACCCCCACCCCTCACCCTCACCACCTACCAAGAATCCATCTGTACTAGCGCCAAACCTCAACTCCTTCTTCCCAGACCCCTCCCTCCCCCCCTCCCCTCCCCACCCCATCCCAGTTCTCCTTTCTCTACGCCACCCCTCTTCCCACTCTCCCTGCCTAGGCCTCCGCCAACTAATCCCAATCCAAACCCTCCCCACGCCTCGCACCCTGTCAGCAGCTGTGGTCTCTAGAACCCCTGCTCCGTTATAAGTAAGCTCCCTTTTATCCTGGACCTATTCCTTTCCAGCTCTCTACTCCTCCTCGCCCTAACTGAAACATGGCTGTCTGCGGAAGAAACGCTCTCTTCAGCTGCTCTCTTCAGTGGAGTCCTCTTCTTCTCCCATTCCCCCAGACTCCCCGGAAAAGGAGGTGTGGATTTCCTTCTCGACCCCCAATGTCGCTTTCACACTATCCCTCCTCCCCCTTCCCTTTCCTTCCCTTCCTTTGAAGCCCACATTATTCGCCTCTACCATTCCCTCCAGATTTTTGTAGCCGTCATGTACCGCCCCCCCCCCCGGCCCCACCTCCAACTTCTTTAACGAGTTTGACCCCTTCCTCACCTTCCTTCTCTCCTTTTCCATGCCCACTCTGATCCTTGGAGACTTCAACAACCACATGGAAATCCCTGTTGACTCCTCTGGCGCCCGCCTTCTATCTCTCCTTGACGCTGCCAACCTCTTGATCCACCCCACCTCACCCTCTCACAAACTTGGTCACACCCTCGACCTCATCATCTCCTACCGCTGCACTATCTCCACCCTCACCAACTCTGAAATCCCTCTCTGGTCATAACCTTTTCACCTGCCTCTTTACGCACACTCCTCTCCCCTGTAAATCTATACTACTACCTCACAGAGACCTCTACTCTCTCGACCCCCTCCATCTTTCTGAGCGCCTCAAACTCTACCTCTCCTCCCTTTCCTCTCTACCCAATCTTGATGATCAGATTACTGCTCTCAACTCTACCCTCTCTACTCAGCTAGACTCCCTCGCTCCCCTTTCCCTTCGCCTCTCTCGCACCGCTAACCCACAGCCCTGGATCACTGCCACTGTACACCTCCTTCGCTCCTATGCTCGAGCTGTTGAACGCTGCTGGCGAAAGTCTAAACACCATGACAACCTCATTCACTTCAGGTTTATCCTTTCCTGCCTTAGCTCTGCTCTCTTCACTGCCAGACAAAACTATTTCGCCTTCCTGATTGACACCCATGCCCATCATCCCCGTCAGCTCTTCCAAACATTTAACTCCCTTTTCAGGCCCCCTGTCCTCCCCCTCCTCCTTCCCTCACCCCCAACAATCTGGCCTCCTAATTCATTAATAAAATTAAATCTATCAGGTATGAGCTCCCCAAAGTCACTCCTCCCCGTTCTCCAACCCCCCGGCTGTCAACGCTCTCCGCTACCCTCCCATCCTTCCCAGCAATATCCTCAGAGGAGATCTCCTCTCTCCTCTCAAGTGCTATCTGGCCACCTGTGCTTTTGAACCCATTCCCTCTTATCTTATGAAATTTCTCGCTCCGTCCCTCCTCCCCTCCTTAACTGCCATCTTCAACCGCTCACTCTCCACTGGTTCTTTCCCCTCTGCCTTCAAACATGCCCACGTCTCTCCTATCCTACAAAAACATTTCTTGACCCCACCTCACCTTCTAGTTATCGCCCTATCTCCCTCCTACCATTCCTTTCCAAACTCTTCGAACGAGTTGTCTACAAGCGCTGCCTCGAATTCTTCGATGCCAACCCTCTCCTCGACCTCCTCCAATCTGGCTTCCTTCCCCTACCTTCCACGGAAACCTCCCTCTCAAAGGTCACCAATGACCTCCTGCTTGCCAAATCCAAAGGCCCCTTTCTGTCCTAATCCTCCTCTACCTTTCAGCTGCCTTCGACACTGTAGACTACCCCCTTCTCCTCAACACGGTTTCCAACCTTGGCTTCACAGACACTGTCCTCTCCTGGTTTTCCTCTTATCTCTCTGGCCATTCATTCTCAGTCTCTTTTGCGGGCTCCTCCTCCGCCCCCATCCCCTTACTGTAGGGGTTCCTGAAGGGTCAATTCTTGGTCCCCTTCTGTTCTCTTTCTACACTCACTCCCTTGGTGAAGTCATTCCCTCCCACGGCTTCAACTATCATCTCTACGCTGATGACACCCAAATCTACATCTCTGCCATTGCTCTCTCTCCCTCCCTCCAGGCTCGCATCTCCTCCTGCCTTCAGAACATCTCCATTGGAGATGTTCTGGATGTCTGTCCGCCACCTAAAACTCAACATGTCCAAGACTGAACTCCTTATCTTCCCTCCCAAACCCTGCCCTCTCCCTGACGTTCCCATCACTGTTGACGGTACTACCATCCTTCCCATCTCACAAGCCCGCAACCTTGGTGTCATCCTCGACTCTGCTCTCTCGTTCACTCCTCACTTCCAATACGTCACCAAAACCCGTCGGTCTCACCTCCGCAACATTGCCAAGATCCGCCCTTTCCTCTCCGGCCAAACTGCTACTCTGCTGGTTCAATGCCTCATCCTATCGAGGCTGGATTACTGCATCAACCTCCTCTCTCATCTCCCATCCTCCTGTCTCTCCCCACTTCAATCTATACTTCACGCTGCTGCCCGTATCATCTTTGTGCAGAAACGCTCAAGGCATGTTACTCCCCTCCTCAAAAATCTCCAGTAGCTGCCAATCAACTTATGCATCAGGCAAAAACTCCTCACTCTCAGCTTCAAGGCTCTCCATCACCGTGCCCCCTCCTACCTCTCCTCCTTTCTTTCCTTCTACAGCCCAGCCCTCACCCTCCACTCCTCTGCCGCTAACCTCCTCAATGTGCCTCGTTCTCGCCTGTCCTGCCGTCGACTCCGGGACCACGTCCTCCCCCTGGCCTGGAATGCCTTCCTTCCACACATCCTCCAAGCCAGCTCTCTTCCTCCCTTCAAAGCCCTACTGAGAGCTCATATCCTCCAAGAGGCTTTCCCAGATTGAGCCCCTTCCTTCCTCTCCGCCTCCTCCTCCTCCCCATCCCCCCGCCTTACCTCCTTCCCCTCCCCAGAGCAACTGAATATATGTTTGTACAGATTTATTACTCTATTTTTTTTACTTGTACATATTTACTATTCTATTTATTTTACTTTGTTAATATGTTTTGTTTTGTTGTCTGTCTCTCCCTTCTATACTGTGAGCCCACTGTTGGGTAGGGACCGTCTCTATATGTTGCCAATTTGCAGTTCCCAAGCGCTTAGTATAGTGCTCTGCACACTGTAAGAGCTCAGTAAATACGATTGAATGAATGAATGAATGAATGAAGGAAGGAAGGAAACAGCACAGGCTAGGGAGTCAGAAAAAGTGGGTTCTAATCCTGCTCCTGCCACTTGTCTGCTGTGTGATCTTGGGAAAGCCACTTAACATCTCTGTGCCTCAGTTACCTTATCTGTAAAGTGGGGATTAAGACTGTGAGCCCCACGTGGGACAACCTGATTACCTTGTATCAACCCCAATGCTTAGAACAGTGCTTGTCATACAGTAAGTGCTTAACAAATATCATTATTATTATTATCTTGTATCTCCACCAGCACTTAGAACAGTACTAGGCTCGTACTAAGTGCTTAACAAGTATCAATAAAACAAATACTGGTTCTTCAGTTTACTTAGAGTGTGAGCTTCCTGTGGGACATTTTCTATGTCCAATCCTGTACCGATTATTATAAGGCACTCACTAAGCGCTTAACAGTACCTATAAATAATACCTGTTCTCCCTTCAATTTGGACTGTGATCCCCTTGTGGGATATGGACCCTGTTCAATCTTGTAACTACCCCAGAGCCTAGCCTTGTGCTTAGAATATAGTAAGTGTGTATCAAGCTAGAGGAAGACAAGAATAAGGCAGGAACTCACATGAATAATGAAACAGATGAAGGTCACTGAAATGGATTTCCTGACGCACGTTGGCACTTACCAATGGATGGAAACAGGCGATTTCTTGTCACGGTTATCCCAGATTTAAAAGCCTCCCCTCCGTCTCTAGGTGTCAAGCTTGTTGTGGTCAGGGAACCTGTCTCCCAACTCATATTGCACTCTCCCGAGTACTTAGTACAGAGCTCTCCTTACAGGAAACATTCAGTTATACCACTGATGAATTAATTAAAGTCTGTCTCCCCCTCTGGACTGTATGCTCATTGTGGCAAGGGATTGTATCTCCCAACTCTGTTATATTGTACTCTCCCGAAAGCTTAGTCCAGTGCCCTGTACACAGTAAGAGCTCAATAAATCCCACTGATTGATTGCTGGTTGCATCCGGGAGGAGACAACACTCTCTTGTTGAGGAGTTCCCGAAAGATGGTGTCTTTCACATTCTGTGCTCCTCTCGAGCGGCAATTTATAATCCTTTCCACGTGGCTTCTCTTTTTCCTTTGGCGAAGGCAGGATTCTTCTTTTGTTCTGAGGGACCTCGAGACTGAAAGCCCCCAGAATCTACTGTGCTGTGAAATGCGATGGAATGAAAGAATCATCCTGGCTTCCCCATGAGGATAATCAAGCTACTCTCAACCCCACAGCACTGCATATTTATAAATTATGAATTGTACATCGTGAATTATTTAATGCCTGTCTCCCTCTCTAGACGTTTTGCTTCTTGTGGGTAGGGAAGGTGTCTACCAACTCTGTTATGCTGCAATGAAAATAATAATCATAATGATAATGATGACGATGGTATTTGTTAAGCACTTACTATGTGCCAAGTACTGTACTAAGTGCTGGGGTGGATACAAACAAATTGTGTTGGACTCAATCCCTGTACCACGTGGGACTCACAGTCTCGATCCCCATTTAACAGAGGAGGTAACTGAGGCATAGAGAAGTGAAGTGTCCTGTCCAAGGTTACACAGCAGACAGGTAGCACAGCCAGGATTAGAACCCATGACCCCAGGCCCATGCTGTATCCACTATGCCATGCCGCTTCTCTGGAATACTGTACTCTCTCAAGGGCTCTGCACACAGTAAGCGCTCAGTAAACACCATTGATGGTGATGATTGATGATTGAGCGCCTTAGGTGGAGGAGGCTGGTATGATATCTTTTTACCAGTACCATATCCGCATAGATTCTAAGATGTCTTCTCAGAAGCTATTTTTCTGTCATCTGGAATCATTTTTGTAATCAAGGGTCTCTTTTTGATTCCCTCCTTATGATCCAGAATCTCCCCTTAAGCAACTCTTTCCTCTCTCTGCCAGTGTATTTGTCCTCTTATTCACTGAAGATAATAATATAATTAATTATATATTTTATATAATTATGTATATGATA
This sequence comes from Tachyglossus aculeatus, assembly GCF_015852505.1. NCBI lineage: Eukaryota > Metazoa > Chordata > Mammalia > Monotremata > Tachyglossidae > Tachyglossus > Tachyglossus aculeatus. The sequence goes on along the minus strand of NW_024044863.1, from coordinate 315,828 downwards.
ATATACATATATACATTATAATTAATCATGGCATTTGTTAAGCACTTACTATGTGCCACGTACTGTATAAGCACTGGGGGTAGATACAGGCTAATCAGGTTAGACACAGCCTCCGCCTCACAAGGGGCTCACAGTCTTCATCCCCATTTTAGAGATGAAGAAACTGAACCACAGAGAAGTGATTTGACCAAGGTCACAGAGCAGACAAGTGGTGGAGGGGAGATTAGAACCCAGGTCCTCTGACTCCTATCATTAAAATGGGGTTTAAGACTGTAAGCCCCACGTGGGACATCCTGATTACCTTCTATCTACCCCGGCGCTTAGGATAGTTCTTGACGCATAGTAAGCGCTTAAGAAATACTGTATTTATTATTAGTCCACGCCTCCCAACTCAGAGACTTTTCTTCTTCGGGCAGTCAGCATCTTATCCACAGGGACTGATTGCTACCCACATCCCACGTCTGGCCACTCCTCTCACACCTAGCCTTCCCATCCCATCGTCTCTGTCTTCCTGGCTTTTTATCTGGCCCTTCTTTACAACCTGGATTTGTATTCTATATCTTCCATTCCGTGATTTGTGATTGGGAAGCAGCATAATCTACGTAGAACGTGTTCGGACTTGGGAGGCAGAGGACCTGTGTTCTGATCCCAGCTCCACCACCTACTCTTTTTTTGGTGGTTAAGGGGTTATTATGTGCCAGGCACTATTCTAGGTGCTGGGGTAGATACAAGCTAATCAGTTTGGACACAGTCCATGTTCCACATGAGAGTCACAGTCTTAATCCCCATGTTACAGTTGAGATAACTGAGGCAGAGAGAAGTGAAGTGACTTGCTCAAGGTCACAAAGCCAACAGGTGGTGAAGCTGGGGTTTGAACCCATGTCCTCTGACTTCCAAGCCCGTATTCCTTCCCCTAAGCCACGTTACTTTTCAGCTGCTTCTTACACATGAACATATTCTTATACTCTGATGCTACTCCTAACTGAAATTCATTTTAATATCTATTTCTCGCACTAGACTGTAAGCTTCTTGAGGGCTGACAATGTGTCTACCCACTTTGTTGTACTGGACTCTCCCAAGCACTCAGTACAGCTCTCTGCACACAGTCAGTTGTAAGCTTCGTGTGGGCACAGATCCTGTCTATCACCTCAATTGTATTGACCTCTCCCAAGTGCTCAGTACAGTGCTCTGCACCCAGTAAGTGCCCAGTAACTACGATGGATGGATTGAGCGATAGGCTTTGACTCACCGGGGTGGTACAGGGTTGGGCATGCTGAGTTCCTCCTCCTGGTCTACTCATGCGGGTTCGTGGCCGTGATGGGAAAGAGTCTGGCATAAAACCAGTGTTCCGTGCTCCTCGGAGATAGCAGTCACGGTGCTGGGTGGGACGGGGGGAAGGGGTTCCCTCGGGAGGACCAACCCCCGGCTCTCCATGAGAGACTCGTTACCTGGAAGACTCAGACGTCCAGAGGTGACATTATCCCCGACGTTCAGCAGGGCTCAGTCTGTCCGACTAATGTTGTCTCCTTCACCCTCGAGAATGTCCATGGTCACAAATTCACTTAATCGTCTTTGGCGCATGTGAAGCACTGTAGTAAGTGCATGGGGAAGTAGAATGCAACAATATATAGACATCGTCACCACTCACAATTAATATATAAGGTAGAAACATTCCAATAACGAACGCGACTCTGGCAAGCTGCCTAGTTATACAACCCTCCTCTGAGCTCTCACTCTCTCCACCTTTAGAGATTATTAAGAACACCTCTCCTCGGGAGCCCTTCTTCGATTAAGCCCCCATTTCCTCTTCTTCGACTCCTTTCTACATTGCCCTTGTGCTTGGATTTGCACCCTTTATTCATCTCGCTCTCACCCGCCTACCCTTATGTTCATATCTGTAATTTGTTTATTTATAGCAATGTCTGTCTAACCCTCTAAAATGAAAGCTTGTTGGGGGCAGGGAATGTCTGTTTGTGGTTGTACTGTACTCTCCCAAGCTCTTAATAGATGCTCTGTACACAGTACGTGCTCAATAAATATGATTGATTGGTTGGTAATAAGCGCTTTACAAATACTACAGACAAATAGCCAATCTCCACAGCCACCATTGTTTGTGGACGGCTGGCATTGTAATCAATTCAGGCATATAGGACCTTGATCCTGAGGTCTCAGTAACCAGACCAGCCCTCTTTCTCCACAGGAGACTTCTTCATAATAATAATAACGGCATTTGTTAATCGCTTACTATGTGCCAAGCACTGTTCTAAGTGCTGGGGAGGATAAAAGGTGATCAGGTTGTCTCACTTGGGGATCAAATTCTTAATCCCCATTTTACAGATGAGGTAACTGAGGCACAGAGAAGTTAAGTGACTTGTCCAAGGCCACAGCGCTGACAAGTACCAGAACCGGGATTAGAACACATGACCTCTGACTCCCAAGCATGTGCTCTTTTCCCTGAGCCACGCTGCTTCTCTGAGCCACGCTGCTCACCATTTACTCCCGTGGGACGGATGCCAAGGCGTGGGGACCCAGCCTTATTCGGGCTAGAAGGACCAATGACCTCATGGAAAAGGATCATCTACTACGCCATTTTACAGGCATTTCCCCGCTATCATTCTCCTCAGGGCGGCCTTTATGTCCAGTTCCTCAGGCTGTAGAAATGATGGTTCAGAGCGGGGGGCACCATAGGGTAGAACACGGACACCAGCAAGACTACGGCCGAGTGGGACTCAGACACGGGCTTGAAGTAGGCGAAGGTAACATTTGCCACGGGTACGCTTAGTACAGTGCTCTGCACACAATAAGAGCTCAATAAATACGATTGAATGAATGAATGAATAATGTCACGACGGCGAGGTGGAGCAGGCAGGTGGAGAACGATTTGCCCCAGCTCTCGGTGGCTGGTATCCTCAGCACGGTTCAAAAGATGCACACGTATGAGACGACGATGGCGAGGAACTAACCGAAGGTGAGGCCGACCTAGATGGTTTTTGTCGCAAATTCCTGGAGGTTTCCACTGGGCCCTGCGGGACTGATAAGATGAAGATGTCACAGAAGAACTGGAGGAGGACGTTGTACCTCCAGGCGGGGACGTAGAAGGTGGCGATGGTGTGCCTCATGGCGCTCAGTGATCCAAAGAGCCACTAGGCAGCCGCCATCTTCCTACAGTCCACATCATCCATGGTGATCCAGTAGCGCAGGGAGAGGCAGATGGCCGCGTACCGGTCGAAGAACATCGCCGTGAGCAGGGGAGTGTCTGCACAGAGATAGAGTATAGACACAAACACTTGGAAAGCACAGCCCAGGGAGGAGATTTCTCTATGGTTTTTCAGGAAGTTGTGGATTGGCTGGGGGATGGTGATGGAGATGCAGCACAGGTCCAGGACATACAGGTGCCTAAGGAAGAAGTACATGGGGGTGTGGAGGTGCCAGTCGAGGGCGGTGACGGGGAAGATGAGGAGATTCCCCGTCAGGGTACCCAGGCAGGAACAGTGGAACAGTGCGGCATGGACGAGCTGCAACTCCCGAACCTCCGAGAAATCCAGCAGGAGGAAGTCTGAAACCTTTGTGAGATGGGCCATTTCCTGATGTAAGATTGTTTTACCCAGCCTGGTAGGATAAGAGGTCAGTGTGAAATGAGAAGTAAAGTGGGAGTCTTTTCCAAGTAATATCCTGGTCTTCGTAGACACTACCGTATTATTTATTATTCCCTTCTTACCTCAGAAGAGTTAGGGGTCGTGGGTTCTAATCCCGGCTCCACCGGTTATCAGATGTGTGACTTTGAGCAAGTCACTTATCCATTCATTCAATCGCATTTAATTAGCGCTTACCGTGTGCAGAACACTCTGCTAAGCACTGAACTTCACTTCAATAGGCCTCAGTTACCTCATCTGTAAAATGGGAATTAAGATTGTGAGCTCCACATGGGATATCCTGATTACCTTGTGTCTACCTCAGCGCTTAGACCTGTGCTTGGCACGTAGTAAGCGCTTAACAAATGCCATCATTATTATCATTATTGTAATTATTACTTATTATAAGTAATAATATTACTTATTAAATAAAGTAATAATATTACTTATTAAATAAAGTAATAATGTTACTTATTAAATGAAGTAATAATATTACTTATTAAATAAAGTAATAATAAAGTAATAATTATTACAGGCCAACCTTCCCACTCCACTCATCTAGCATCAACGTACTGACTGTGCCCCAATCTCGTCTATCTCATCGCCAACCCCTTTTCCAAGACCTGGAACTCCCTCCCTCCCCATATACACCAGACCACCATTTTCCCCACCTTTAAAACATTAATAAAGTCACATCTCCTCCAAGAGGCCTTCCCCAAATAAGCCTTCTTTTCCTGACTTTCTGTCCCTCTTCTGTGTTACCTATGCACTTGGATTTGTATCACCTCACCTTCAGCTCCACAGCACTTATGTTCTGCACACATAGACGAAATTTATTTTAATGACTGCCTCTGCGCTCTAGACTTTGAGCTTCTCATGGGCAGCGAATGTGTCTACCAACTTGGTTGTAATCAATCAATCAATCGTATTTATTGAGCGCTTACTATGTGCAGAGCACTGTACTAAGCGCTTGGGAAGTACAAATTGGCATTACATAGAGACAGTCCCTACCCAACAGTGGGCTCACAGTCTAAAAGGGGGAGACAGAGAACAGAACCAAACATACCAACAAAATAAAATAAGTAGGATAGAAATGTACAAGTAAAATAAATAAATAAATAAATAAAGAGTAATAAATATGTACAACCATATATACATATATACAGGTGCTGTGGGGAAGGGAAGGAGGTAAGACGGGGGGATGGAGAGGGAGACGAGGGGGAGAGGAAAGAAGGGGCTCAGTCTGGGAAGGCCTCCTGGAGGAGGTGAGCTCTCAGCAGGGCCTTGAAGGGAGGAAGAGAGCTAGCTTGGCGGATGGGCAGAGGGAGGGCATTCCAGGCCCGGGGGATGACGTGGGCCGGGGGTCGATGGCGGGACAGGCGAGAGCGAGGTACAGTGAGGAGATTAGTGGTGGAGGAGCGGAGGGTGCGGGCTGGGCAGTAGAAGGAGAGAAGGCAGGTGAGGTAGGAGGGGGCGAGGTGATGGAGAGCCTTGAAGCCCAGGGTGAGGAGTTTCTGCCTGATGCACAGATTGATTGGTAGCCATTGGAGGTTTTTGAGGAGGGGAGTAATATGCCCAGAGCGTTTCTGGACAAAGATAATCCGGGCAGCAGCATGAAGTATGGATTGAAGTGGAGAGAGACACGAGGATGGGAGATCAGAGAGAAGGCTAGTGCAGTAGTCCAGACGGGATAGGATGAGAGCTTGAATTAGCAGGGTAGCAGTTTGGATGGAGAGGAAAGGGCGGATCTTGGCAATGTTGCGGAGCTGAGACCGGCAGGTTTTGGTGACGGCTTGGATGTGAGGGGTGAATGAGAGAGCGGAGTCGAGGATGACACCAAGGTTGCGGGCTTGTGAGACGGGAAGGATGGTAGTGCCGTCAACAGAGATGGGAAAGTCAGGGAGAGGGCAAGGTCTGGGAGGGAAGACAAGGAGCTCAGTCTTCGACTTGTTGAGCTTTAGGTGGCGGGCGGACATCCAGATGGAGATGTCCTGAAGGCAGGAGGAGATGCGAGCCTGGAGGGAGGGGGAGAGAGCAGGGGCAGAGATGTAGATCTGGGTGTCATCAGCGTAGAGATGATAGTTGAAGCCGTGGGAGCGAATGAGGTCACCAAGGGAGTGAGTGTAGATTGAGAACAGAAGGGGACCAAGCACTGAACCTTGGGGAACCCCCACAGTAAGAGGATGGGAGGGGGAGGAGGAGCCTGCAAAAGAGACTGAGAAAGAATGACCGGAGAGATAAGAGGAGAACCAGGAGAGGACGGAGTCTGTGAAGCCAAGGTCAGATAGCGTGTTGAGGAGAAGAGGGTGGTCCACAGTGTCAAAGGCAGCTGAGAGGTCGAGGAGGATTAGGACAGAGTAGGAGCCGTTGGATTTGGCAAGCAGGAGGTCATTGGTGACCTTTGAGAGCGCAGTTTCCGTGGAATGAAGGGGACGGAAGCCAGACCGGAGGGGGTCGAGGAGAGAGTTGTTGTTGAGGAATTCTAGGCAGCGCGTGTAGACAACTCGTTCAAGGAGTTTGGAAAGGAATGGTAGGAGGGATATGGGACGATAACTAGAAGGTGAGGTGGGGTCAAGAGAGGGTTTTTTTAGGATGGGAGAGACATGGGCATGTTTGAAGGCAGAGGGGAAGGAACCAGTGGAGAGTGAGCGGTTGAAGATGGAAGTTAAGGAGGGGAGAAGGGATGGAGCGAGAGATTTCATAAGATGAGAGGGAATGGGGTCAGAAGCACAGGTGGCCGGAGTAGCACTTGAGAGGAGGGAGGAGAGTTCCTCTGAGGATACCGCTGGGAAGGATGGGAGAGTAGCAGAGAGTGTTGAGAGCCGGGGGGTTGGAGAAAGGGGGGAAGAGACTTTGGGGAGGTCGGACCTGATGGATTTAATTTTGTTAATGAAGTAGGAGGCCAGATCATTGGGGGTGAGGGAAGGAGGAGGGGGAGGAACCGGGGGCCTGAGAAGGGAGTTGAATGTACGGAAGAGCTGGCGGGGGTGATGGGCATGGGTGTCAATAAGGGAGGAGAAATAGTTTTGTCTGGCAGAAGAGAGGGCTGAGTTAAGGCAGGAAAGGATAAACTTGAAGTGAACGAGGTTGGCATGGTGTTTAGACTTTCGCCAGCAGCGTTCGGCAGCTCGAGCATAAGAGCGAAGGAGGCGGACAGTGGCAGTGATCCAGGGCTGTGGGTTAGTGGTGCGAGAGCGGCGAAGGGAAAGGGGAGCGAGCGAGTCTAGCTGAGTAGAAAGGGTAGAGTTGAGAGCAGTAATCTGATCATCAAGACTGGGTAGAGAGGAGAGGGCGGCGAGGTGGGGTGTGAGGCGCTCCGAAAGATGGGTGGGGTCCAGAGAGCGGAGATCTCTGTGAGGGAGTAATACGGATTTACGGGGGAAAGGAGTGTGAGTGAGGAGGCAGGTGAGAAGATTATGATCAGAGAGAGGGATCACAGAGTTGGTGAGGGTGGACATAGTGCAGCGGTAGGAGATGATGAGGTCGAGGGTATGACCAAGTTGGTGAGTGGGGGAGGTGGGGTGGAGGAAGAGGTTGGCAGCGTCAAGGAGAGATAGAAGGTGGGCGGCAGAGGAGTCGTTAGGGATATCCATGTGGATATTGAAGTCTCCGAGGATCAGAGTGGGCATGGAGAAGGAGAGAAGGAATGTGAGGAAGGAGTCAAAGTCGTTAAAGAAGTTGGAAGTGGGGCCCGGAAGGCGGTAGATGACGGCTACAGGAATCTGGAGGGGGTGGTAGAGGCGAATAATGTGGGCTTCAAAGGAAGGGAAGGAAAGGGAAGGGGGAGGAGGGATAGTGCGAAAGCGACACTGGGGGGCGAGAAGGAAACCGACACCTCCTCCTTTTCCGGTGAGTCTGGGGGAGTGGGAGAAGAAGAGGCCTGCACTGCAGAGAGCAGCAGAAGAGACCGTGTCGTCCGGCGACAGCCATGTTTCAGTTAGGGCGAGGAGGAGTAGAGAACTGGAAAGGAAAAGGTCCAGGATGAAAGGGATCTTACTTAAAACGGAGCGGGGGTTCCAGAGGCCACACTTGGCATCAGCTGTCGAGGGAGGGGAGGGAGGGGGAAGGGTGCGAGGGGTGGGGAGGGTTTGGATTGGGATGAGTTGGCGGGGGCCTGGGCGGGGAGAGTGGGAAGGGGGGTGGCGATGGGAAAGGAGAACTGGGATGGGGTGGGGGCGGGGAGAAGGGGAGGGAGGGGGCCGGGAGGGAGAAGCGGAGGACCTGCGCTGGTACAGAGGAATCCTTGGTAGGGGTTGAGGGGGAGCGGTCTTGGTGGGTGAGAGGGAGGGAAACAGCTGGGTGGGAGAGGGGAAGGGGAAGGTGAGGAATGGGAATGGCAGTTGGGAGCAAGGGAACTGAAAGTTCATGGTGAGGTCAGCAGGGCGAGCGACAGTACCGCGGGGGGTTAACAATTGAGATTCAGAAGCAATAAAACAATAGCAATGATAAAAGTAGGCGATGGCATCACAGGGTGTAGTTAAGCAATCAATATGCTATGGCAATAATAGAATTGGCAGACAATGATGCCACAGAGAGCAGATACAAACTATTAAGAGCTGGAGTAGGGTGGGCCAGTTAAGGGGGGTCAGGGAGCAGAGATACCTGGGGAGGGGAGCGAACAGTCAACTAGCATGGGAGGGCTGAGGAGGTGTGAATGAGGTTGTCGTTAATGTAACATGTAACATGGTGCTAACATGGTGCAACAAGGTGCTAACAAGGGCTTTTTACCTGGGGGCGGGGGGAGAGTCAGTCAGGACCGGACCGGGCATGGGGGGGGATGAGGGGCACTTTACGGAAGGCCTCCTAAGTTGGGGGGTGGAAGCAGGGGGGGGGTCCGTGGGGGCGCTGAGATGGCGGGAGGGTGGGCGGCCGGGCCTCTCGGTAACGGAGTCCCGGGCGTCAATGGCGGTGCTCTGAGGAGAGCAGCCTTCCGGGAGCGGCAAGGCCGCGCGGTGTGATGGCGGGTGGGCGGGCCTCTCGGGAACGGAGTCCCGGGCGTCTATAGCGGCGCGCTCTGAGGAGAGGAACCTTCCGGGAGCAGCAAGGCCGCGCGGTGTGATGGGGGCAGGCGGGCGGGCCTTTCGGGAACGGAGTCCCGGGCGTCTCGCGGTGTGATGGCGGGCGGGCGGGCAGGCGGGCCTCTCGGGAACGGAGTCCCGGGCGTCTATGGCGACGCTCTGAGGAGAGGATCCTTCCGGGAGCAGCAAGGCCTCGCGGTGTGATGGCGGGCGGGCCTCTCGGGAACGGAGTCCCGGGCGTCTATGGCGGCGCTCTGAGGAGAGGATCCTTCCGGGAGCAGCAAGGCCTCGCGGTGTGATGGCAGGCTGGCCTCTCGGGAACGGAGTCCCGAGCGTCTCGAGGTGTGATGGCGGGCGGGCGGGCGGGCGGGCCTCTCGGGAACGGAGTCCCGGGCGTCCAAGCACATAGTATAGTGTACAAGGCAAGCGCTCAATAAATACCATTGATTGCTTTGATTGCGTCCACCAACTCTGTTGTATTGTACTCTCCCAAGCTTAGTAAGTGCTCAATAATAATAATAACAATGGTATTTTTAAGCGCTTACTATGTGCTGAGCACTGTTCTAACGGCTGGGGTAGATACAATGTAGTCGGGTTGCCCCACGGGGGGCTTACAGTTTTAATCCCCATTTTACAGATGAGGTAACTGAGGCACAAATTAGTTAAGTGGCTTGTCCAAGGTCTCACAGGAGACAAGCGGTGAGGCCGGGATTAGAACCCCTGTCCACTGACGCTCAAGTCCATGCTCTTTTCACTAAACCACGCTTGACTGACATGTCTTAACTGTCCACCCTGTCTTCGTGTGTCCACTAGATCACACCGGTCATATAACATGATGTGACATAAGTGTATCATGAGGATACACGAGGAAACGTTCTATCTATTTAGTTGTTGTCTATCACCAGATATTCTACAGTGGTGACTCAGGCCGCACGGTCTGGATTCCAGATAGGTTTTCCGGATTTATAATTTCAATACTAGTGCTGAAAACCTACGCTGGTACATTTCCAAGGACATGATAGAGGAATATAATTACCCTGAGGTTAGAGGGGTCTGGATCTCCGCAATTGCCCCCTACAGCCTGGGAGAAATGGTCTAGTAAATAAGCACTAAGCATAGCTTAACAACATCAGTCAGTGGTATTTGACTGCTTACTGTGTGCAGATAACTGTACTAACCCCTTGGGAGAGTACAATAGAACAGGTTGACATGATACCTTCCTTAAAGAATCTAGTGGTCAAATTATTATCATTATTTACTATTAAGTGCCATTGAGTCGGCACTTATGTACATTCCAATCCATCAATAAATCATGTTTACTGTATGCAGAGCACTGTCCTAAGCACTTGAGGAGGGTACAGTGTAACAGAGTTGGTAGACACATTCCCTACTCCCAAGGATTAGCCCCAGAGTAGCCCTCTCCCCAGAGCGCCGCAATAGACGCCCGGTACTCTGTTCCCGAGGGGCCCGCCCGCACTCACACTGCGCGGCCTTGCTGCTCCCGGAAGGATCCTCTCATCAGAGTGCCGCCATTGAAGCCTGGGACTCCGTTCCCGAGAGGCCCTCCTGCCATCACTCCGCGTGGTCCCCGCTGCTCCCAGAAGGATCCTCTCCCCAGATCACCGCCATAGACCCGGGGCTCCGTTCCGGAGAGGCCCGCCCGCTATCACACCGCGCGGCCTAGCTGTTCCCGGAAGGATCCTCACCTCAGAGCGCCCCCATAGACGCTCCCTGCTTCCACAAACCCCCCCACCGCTTAAGCGACCAGTCTTAAAGAGTCACCGAATACCACACTTCCTGGTCCGGACCTGACTGAATCTCCTCCCCACAACCCGGGAAAAGGCCCTTGTTATCACCAAATTACATTAACGACAACCCCATTCGCACGTACTTAGCCCTCCCATGTTATTTCGCTGTTCACTCCTCTCCCCCGACATCTCCGCTCCCTGACCCCCTTAACAGTTCCACCCTACTCCAGCACATAAAAGTTTGTATCTGCACTCTGCGACATCATTATCTGCCTATTTTATTATTGCCATAGCATGTTAAACGTTAACTACCCTCTGTGATGGCATCGCCTACTTATATCATTGCTATTGTTTTATCGCTTCTGCATTTCAATTGTTAATCTCCCGCTGTGCTGTCATTTGCCCTGCTGACCTCACCATGAACTATCAATTCCCGTGCTCCCAACTGCAATTCCCATTCCTCACCTTCCCCTTCCCCTCTTCCACCCAGCTATTCCCGTCCCTTCCCCCCCCATACCGCTCCCCCTTACTCCCTACCCAGGATCCCTCTGTACCAGCGCCAATCCTCAACAACTCCCTCCGAACCCCCTCCCTCCCCTCCTCCCCGCCCCCACCCCATCCCAGTTCTCCTTTCCTATCGCCACCCCTCTTCCCACTCTCCCGGCCTAGGCCCCCGCCAACTCATCCCAATCCAAACCCTCTCCACCCCTCGCACCCTTCCCCCTCCTTCCCCTCCCTCCACAGCTGCTGCCATGTGTGGCTTCCGGAACACCCGCTCCATTATATGTAAGCTCCCTTTTATCCTGGATCTATTCTTTTCCAGCTCTCTATTCGTCCTCGCCCTAACTGAAACATGGCTGACTCCGGACGACACGGTCTCTTCTGCTGCTCTCTCCAGTGGAGGCCTCTTCTTCTCCCACTGCCCCAGACTCACCGGAAAAGGAGGAGGTGTCGGTTACCTTCTAGTCCCATATGTCGCTTTAGCACTATCCCTCCTCTCCCTTCCCTTTCCTTCCCATCCTTTGAAGCCGAAATTATTCGCCTCTTCCATCCCCTCTAGACTCTTGTAGCCGTCACCTACCGCCCCCCCCCGGCCCCACCTCCAACTTCTTTAACGAGTTTGACCCCTTCCTCACCTTCCTTCTCTCCTTTTCCATGCCCACTCTGATCCTCGGAGACTTCAATATGCACATGGAGATCCCTGGTGACTCCTCTGCCGCCCGCCTTCTATCTCTCCTTGACGCTGCCAACCTCTTGCTCGCGCACTCGCCCACTCACCAACTTGGTCACACCCTCGACCTCATCACCGCCTACTGCTACACTGTGTCCACCCTCACCAACTCTGAAATCCCTCTCTCTGATAACTTTCTCACCTGCCTCTTCACTCACACATCTTTCCCCAGAAAATCTATATTACTTCCTCACACAGACCTCCGCTCTCTTGACCCCATCCATCTTGCTGAGCGCCTCACACCCCACCTCGCCTCCCTTTCCTCTCTACCCAATCTTGATGATCAGATTACTGCTCTCACCTCTACCCTCCACCCTCTACTGCTCTTCCCTCTCATCTTATGAAATCTCTCGCTCCATCCCTTCTCCCCTCCTTAACTTCCATCTTCAACCGCTCACTCTCCACTGGTTCCTTCCCCTCTGCCTTCAAACATGCCCATGTCTCTCCCATCCTAAAAAACCCTCTCTTGACCCCACCTCACCTTCTAGTTATCGTCCCATATCCCTCCTACCATTCCTTTCCAAACTCCTTGAACGAGTTGTCTACACGCGCTGCCTAGAATTCCTCAACAACAACTCTCTCCTCGACCCCCTCCAGTCTGGCTTCCGTCCCCTTCATTCCACGGAAACTGCACTCTCAAAGGTCACCAATGACCTCCTGCTTGCCAAATCCAACGGCTCCTACTCTGTCCTAATCCTCCTCGACCTCTCAGCTGCCTTTGACACTGTGGACCACCCTCTTCTCCTCAACACGCTATCTGACCTTGGCTTCACAGACTCCGTCCTCTCCTGGTTCTCCTCTTATCTCTCCGGTCATTCTTTCTCAGTCTCTTTTGCAGGCTCCTCCTCCCCCTCCCATCCTCTTACTGTGGGGGTTCCCCAAGGTTCAGTGCTTGGTCCCTTCTGTTCTCAATCTACACTCACTCCCTTGGTGACCTCATTCGCTCCCACGGCTTCAACTATCATCTCTACGCTGATGACACCCAGATCTACATCTCTGCCCCTGCTCTCTCCCCCTCCCTCCAGGCTCGCATCTCCTCCTGACTTCAGGACATCTCCATCTGGATGTCTGTCCGCCACCTAAAGCTCAACATGTCGAAGACTGAGCTCCTTGTCTTCCCTCCCAAACCTTGTCCTCTCCCTGACTTTCCCATCTCTGTTGACGGCACTACCATCCTTCCCGTCTCACAAGCCCACACCCTTGGTGTCATCCTCGACTCCGCTCTCTCATTCACCCCTCACATCCAAGCCGTCACCAAAACCTGCCGATCTCAGCTCCGCAACATTGCCAAGATCCGCCCTTTCCTCTCCATCCAAACTGCTACCCTGCTCATTCAAGCTCTCATCCTATCCCGTCTGGACTACTGCATCAGCCTTCTCTCTGATCTCCCATCCTCGTGTCTCTCCCCACTTCAATCCATACTTCATGCTGCTGCCCGGATTATCTTTGTCCAGAAACGCTCTGGGCATATTACTCCCCTCTTCAAAAATCTCCAGTGGCTACCAATCAATCTGCGCATCAGGCAGAAACTCCTCACCCTGGGCTTCAAGGCTCTCCATCACCTCGCCCCCTCCTACCTCACCTCCCTTCTCTCCTTCTACTGCCCAGCCCGCACCCTCCGCTCCTCCACCGCTAATCTCCTCACTGTACCTCGTTCTCGCCTGTCCCGCCGTCGAACCCCGGCCCACGTCATCCCCCGGGCCTGGAATGCCCTCCCTCTGCCCCTCCGCCAAGCTAGCTCTCTTCCTCCCTTCAAGGCCCTGCTGAGAGCTCACCTCCTCCAGGAGGCCTTCCCAGACTGAGCCCCTTCCTTCCTCTCCACCTCGTCCCCCTCTCCATCCCCCCATCTTACCTCCTTCCCTTCCCCACAGCACCTGTATATATGTATATATGGTTGTACATATTTATTACTCTATTTATTCATTTATTTATTTATTTTACTTGTACATTTCTATCCTATTTATTTTATTTTGTTGGTATGTTTGGTTCTGTTCTCTGTCTCCCCATTTTAGACTGTGAGCCCACTGTTGGGTAGGGACTGTCTCTATGTGTTGCCAATTTGTACTTCCCAAGCGCTTAGTACAGTGCTCTGCACATAGTAAGCGCTCAATAAATACGATTGATTGATTGATTGATTGATTACCCTCTCTACTCCGCTTGACTCGCTCGCTCCCCTTTCCCTTCGCCACTCTCGTACCACTAACCCACAGCCCTGCATCACTGCCACTCTCTGCCTCCTTCGCCCTTATGCTGGAGCTGCTGAACGTTGCTGGCGAAAGTCTAAACACCATTCCAACCTCGTTCAGTTCAACCTTATCCTTTCCTGCCTTAACTCTGCCCTCTCCTCTGCCAGAAAAAAAACTATTTCTCCTCCCTTATTCATACCCATGCCCATCATCCCCGGCATCTCTTCCGGATATTTAACCCCCTTCTCAGGCCCCCGGTTCCTCCCCCTCCTCCTTCCCTCACCCCCAACGATCTGGCCTCCTACTTCATTAATAACATTAAATCCATCAGGCCTGAGCTCCTCAAAGTCACTCCCCTCTCTTTTCCAACACCCCGGCTCTCGGCGCTCTCCGCTACTCTCCCATCCTTCCCAGCAGTATCCTTAGATGAGATATCCTCCCTCCTCTCAAGTGCTACTACGGCCACCTGTGCTTCTGACCCCATTCCCTCTCATCTTATGAAATTTCTCTCTCCGTCCCTTCTCCCCTCCTTAACTTCCATCTTCAACCGCTCACTCTCCACTGGTTCCTTCCACGCTGCCTTCAAACATACCCAGGTCTCTCCCCTTCCCCGCCGCCTTCAAACAAACCCAGGTCTCTCCTATCCTAAAAATACCCTCTCCTGACCCCACCTCACCTACTAGTTATCGCCTTATCTCCCTCCTACCATTCCTTTCCAAACTCCTTGAACGAGTCGCCTACACGCGGTGCCTCGAATTCCTCAACGCCAACTCTCTCCTCGACCCCCTCCAATCTGGCTTCCTTCCCCTACATTCCACGGAAACCGCCCTCTCAAAGGTCACCAATGACCTCCTGCTTGCCAAATCCATGGGCTCCTTTCTGTCCTAATCCTCCTCTACCTTTCAGCTGCCTTCGACACTGTAGACCACCCCCTTCTCCTCAACACGGTTTCCAACCTTGGCTTCACAGACTCTGTCCTCTCCTGGTTCTCCTCTTATCTCTCCGGCCGTTCATTCTCAGTCTCTTTTGCGGGCTCCTCCTCCGCCTCCCATCACCTTACTGTAGGGGTTCCTCAAGGTTCGGTTCTTGGTCCCCTTCTGTTCTCGATCTACACTCACTCCCTTGGTGACCTCATTCACTCCCACCGCTTCAACTATCATCCCTACGCTGATGACACCCAAATCTACATCTCTGCCATTGCTCTCTCTCCCTCCCTCCAGGCTCGCATCTCCTCCTGCCTTCAGGACATCTCCATCTGGATGTCTGTCCGCCACCTAAAACTCAACATGTCCAAGACTGAACTCCTTATCTTACCTCCCAAACCCTGCCCTCTCCCTGACTTTCCCATCACTGTTGACGGCACTACCATCCTTCTCGTCTCACAAACCCGCAACCTTGGTGTCATCCTCGACTCCGTTTACCCCTCAAATCCATGCCGTCACCAAAACCTGCCGGTCTCACTTCCACAACATTGCCAAGATCCGCCCTTTCCTCTCCGTCCAAACCGTTATCCTGCTGGTTCAATCTCTCATCCTGTCCCGACCGGATTAATGCATCAGCCTCCTCTCCTATCTCCGATCCTCGTGTCTCTCCCCACTTCAATCCATACTTCCCGCCCCTGCCCGGATCGTCTTTGTGCAGGAACGCTCTGGGCATTTTACTCCCCTCCTCAAAAATCTTCAGTGGCTACTAATCAACCTATGCATCAGGCAAAAACTCCTCACCCTCGGCCTCAAGGCTCTCCATCACCTCGCCCCCTCCTACGTCACCTCCCTTCTCTCCTTCTACAGCCCAGCCCGCACCCTCCGCTCCTCTGCCGCTAATCTCCTCACTGTGCCTCGTTCTCTCCTGTCCCGCCGTCGGCCCCAGGCCCACGTCATCCCCCTGGCCTGGAATGCCCTCCCTCCGCACATCCGCCCGGTACTCCGTTCCCGAGAGGCCCGCCCGCCATCACACCGCGCGGCCTTGCTGCTCCCGGAAGGATCCTCTCCTCAGAGCGCCGCCATAGACGCCCGGGACTCCGTTCCCGAGAGGCCCGCCTGCCCGCCATCACACCGCGCGGCCTTGCTGCTCCCGGAAGGATCCTCCTCTCAGAGCGCCGCTATAGACGCCCGGGAATCCGTTCCCGAGAGGCCCGCCCGCCCGCCTGCCCGCCATCACACCGCGCGGCCTTGCTGCTCCCGGAAGGATCCTCTCCTCAGAGCGCCGCCATAGACGCCCGTAACTCCGTTCCCGAGTGGCCCGCCCGCCGTCACACCACGCGGCCTTGCTGCTCCCGGAAGGATCCTCTCCTCAGAGCACCGACATAGACGCCCGGGACTCCGTTCCCGAGAGGCCCGCCCGCCCGCCATCACAGCGCCTCACGGATGCCCCCCCTGCTTCCACCACCCCCACTTAGGCGACCTTCCTTAAAGTGCCCCTCATCCCCCCCGTTTCCGGTCCGGTACTGACTGACTCTCCCCACGCCCCCAGGTAAAAAGCCCTTGTTACCACCATGTTACATTAACGACAACCTCATTCACACCTACTCAGCCCTCCCATGCTAGTTGACTGTTGGCTCCTCTACCCAGGTATCTCTGCTCCCTGATCCCCCTTGACTGGCCCACCCTACTCCAGCACTTAATAGTTTGTGTCTGCTCTCTGTGACATCATTATCTGCCAATTTTCTTACATTGTGCATTTTGTATTGTATTCTCCCAAGCAGTTAGTACAGTGACTGGTACACAGTAACTGCACATTAAATACTATTGATTGATTGAGAGAACACCAAGAAGTGAGAGACAGGAGAAGTAAAGGAAGAGTCCTACTCAAGTCTATTAATCGCCCTTTTTTTTGTATTTTAGCTGATTAAATTTAAATGAGCAAAATGTCTAATAGGAATCAAACAGAAGTGACTGAATTTATTCTCCTGGGGCTGAAAGTTCAAACGGAGCTGCGTCCTATCCTCTTTGTAATATTTCTCACCGTCTACATCATCACCGTGGTGGGGAATGTCGGCATGATCGTTCTCATTCGAATCACTCCCAGACTGCACAGTCCCATGTACTTTTTCCTCAGCCACCTCTCCTTCGTGGATCTATGCTATGCCACCAGTATCTCCCCACAGATGCTGGTGCATTTCTTATCATAGAAGAAGACCATTTCCTTTATTGGTTGTTTCATTCAATTTACTGTCTTCATCTCTCTGGCCATCACCGAACACTATCTGCTAACGGTCATGGCTTACGACCGCTACTTGGCAATTTGCAGCCCGCTGCTTTATGGCAGCAAAATGTCTAGGGGAGTTTGCATCGGTCTGGTGATGGCTCCCTATGTCTATGGCTTTCTCAATGGCTTGATCCAGATGGTGTTGATGCTCCGTTTGTCGTTTTGCGGTTCTAATGAAGTCAACCACTTCTACTGTGCTGATCCTCCTCTCTTAGTCCTGTCTTGCTCTGACACCTTTGTCAAAGAGACTGCCATGTTTGTGGTTGCTGGTTTCAACCTCATCTGCTCTCTCCTGATCATTCTCATTTCCTACGGTTACATCTTTGCTGCCATCCTGAGGATCCGTTCGGCTGAGGGGAGACTCAAAGCCTTTTCCACCTGTGGCTCCCACCTGACCGCTGTCACCATATTTTACGGGACTCTTCTCTGCATGCATCTAACACCTCCCACTGAGCAGTCAGTCGAACAGGGGAAAATCATTGCTATCTTCTATATCTCTGTGTGCCCCATGTTGAACCCTTTCATATACATCACGAGGAATAATGATGTGAAGGATGCTATGAAGAGAGTTCTCAAATTTCAGTTGTTGACCAAATAAAATTTCTCTTTCCTTTCCCTCCCACTTTCTTGAATCGGCTATCTGGCAGATACATTTGAGTTGAATTCTGTTTCACATCGATAACATTTTTCAGTATTCCAAATCAATGATGATGACGTTCGTGGTATTCGTTAAGCGCTCACTATTTGCCAAGCATTGTGGTAGATAGTTCAATCAGATCAGATTCGGTCCCCCTGCCACTTGGGGCTCACCATGGCAGAGAGAAAAAAAGGACGTTTAATCCTCATTTTATAGGTGAGAAAACTGAGGCACAGAAGAGCTAAGTGACTTGCCCGAGGTCACACTGCAGACAAATGACAGAGCTGGAATTAGAACTCAAGTCTCCTGATTCCCAGTCCTGTGCTGTATGACTTTCCTCAATACCTCTAGAGGACTTAATGGTACTTGGGAGCCACTTGGGGTGCTGGATTTAGGCCTCTCTTGGCATCTTTAGCCCATTTGGGTAGCCCTATGTTCTTCTGAACCCATAATCCAGCGGGCGAGCTACCCAAATGGGCTAAAGATGCCCAGAGAGGCTTAAGTCCAGCACCCCAAGTAGCTCCCGAGTACCATTAAATCCTCTGGAGGTATTCAGGGAAGTCATACAGCACAGGACTGGGAATCAGGAGACTTGAGTTCTAATTCAAGTCTATTAGAGAAGCAGCATGGCTCAGTGGAAGGAGCACGGGCTTTGGAGTCGGACGTCATGGGTTCAAACCTCGGCTCCGCCAATTGTCAGTTGTGTGACTTTGGACAAGTCACTTAACTTCTCTGTGCCTCAGTTACCTCATCTGTAAAATGGGGAGTAAGATTAAGACTGTGAGCCCCCCGTGGGACAATCTGATCATCTTGTAATCTCTCCAGTGCTTACAGCAGTGCTTTGCATATAGTAAGCGCTTAATAAATGCCATCATCATCATCATCATTATCATTACTGCAATTCCAGTGGGTGACTTTGACCTAAAAGTATGCAGACAGCAATACTGAGATAATCTAGGAAGGGTAAAGGGATGATGCCTTGCTTTGGCCAACAAAAATGCACAAGAGCAAATCTGGATGAATATCCCCAACTCTTTCTCCTTTGCCTGAAAAAGAATATTGGCTGTCCACTGTTACCTTTATTCTAAACTCCTTATTGAGTGTTTGATTTTCTAAAATATACCAATATTAAACTGGGCAAGATGAGCAAAGTCAAATGTATTATTTCGGGTCACTTTATCACATATCTTCGTAAATTATTCTCTTCTGTCTATAAGTCATTTTGCCATTTTTTATAATGTGGAGTGTAGCATTTTAATGCCTCTCATGTCTAGGAACCCAAGTTACTCAGTCTAAAATTGATCTGTATGAGGAGATGTACCAAAATCATTAATGCTAATGAAAAATATGATTCTGGTCAAGTCTCATTAAGCATTGAAAAACAACAACAACAGTCTCAGCTGGTGATGGAAGACCAGTTAAAAGACAAAGGAAACACTATCATGTTAAAAGAAAATCCACTTTTGTATTCTGGGACTCTCCCAAGTGCTTAGTGCGGTGCTCTGCATATAGAAGGCATTCAGTAAATACCATTGATTGATTGATTGCTATTCTACCTCAGAGATGCTTCCTGAGGGGGCATTGTCTTTTCTGGTTTCTGGGTCTGGGTCCCTGCATGGCCCAAGATCAAGTGTGTTTATTTATACTGATGTCTGTTTCCCCGCCTCTAGATTGTGACCTCATTGTGGGCAGGGATCGTCTCCCTTTATTGCTGTATTGTACTTTCCCAAATGCTTAGTACAGTGCTCTGCACAAAGTAAGCCCTCAATAAATATGATTGAATGAATGAATTCCACCCCAGAAAGCTCTGGCTGATCTTCATTTTCCTTATAGTTTCCAATAGTTGCTCTAGAAAGTTGCTTTAGGGATAGGTCATTAATATCAATTGCATCTTTGTTCATGAATTTTCTCACCCTTCAGGATCTCTCTGGTATCCAGCTCCATCCCCTGCTCTATTCCCAGCTCTCTCTCCCACCAGTTAGAGGAAGAAAATGGGATTTTCCCCAACCTGGGTGGGAACAAGGCAGAGTCATCCTCACAGCTCTAAATCTGTTTAGAAGGAGGCTGTTCAGGGAAACAGCTGACAGCCTGGTCGGGCAGTTGGTCTTAGAAAGGTGATCAATTGTTTGATCAGTTCCTCACTTATTGTAGTCTTCAATCAATCAATCAAATATATTAATTGAACTCTTAGTGGGTGCAGAATCCAGAGCACTTGGGAGAGTACAATGGAACAAAGCTGCCCACAATTACCTTACAGTCTAGAGGGGGAGACAGACATTAATACAAATGAATGCATTATGCCTATGTATAATAATGCTGTGGGGCTGAGAGAGGCATGAAGAAAGGGTGTAAATTGAGAAGCAGAGTGATCTAGTGGACATAGCATGGACTTGGGAGTCAGAAAGACCTGGGTTCTAATCCTGGATCTACCATTTGTCTGCTGTGTGACCTTGGGCAAATCACATAACTTCTCTGTGCCTCAGTTCCCTGGAAAGAGCCCAGGCTTGGGAGTCAGAAGTTGTGGGATCTAATCTCGGTTCCACCAGTTATCAGCTGTGGGACTTAGGGCAAGTCACTTAACTTCTCTGTGCCTCAGTTATCTCATCTGTAAAATGGGGATTAAGACCGTGAGCCCCACATGGGACAACTGATTACCTTGTATCTACCCCAGTGCTTAGAACAATGCTTGGCATGTAGTAAGCACTTAACAAATACCATCATTAGTATT
Source organism: Tachyglossus aculeatus (assembly GCF_015852505.1). Taxonomy (NCBI): domain Eukaryota; kingdom Metazoa; phylum Chordata; class Mammalia; order Monotremata; family Tachyglossidae; genus Tachyglossus; species Tachyglossus aculeatus. The sequence continues at coordinate 295,441 of NW_024044863.1, read as the reverse complement.
AGTATGTGGTTTGAGACTGTGAGCCCCATGTGGGACATTGTGTGCAACCTGATTAGTTTGTAGCTACCGCAGTGCTTAATACAGTGTGTGGCACATAGTGAATGCTTAACAAATGCCATAAAAAATCTAAATGCAGTCAAAGACTTCAGCAGTTTCTAAGTAACCTTTTCTATTAATATTATGACCACTTCCCCTCCCCCTAAGTCTATTAGAGTAGGAACTGCATCTGTTAATTTATTTTATTATCTGTCTCACCCTGTAGACTCTAAGCCCCTTATGGCCAGAGATTGTGTTTGACCAGTTTTATTGTATTGTACTTTCCCAAGCCATTAATACATTCATTCATTCATTCAATCATATTTATTGAGAACTTACTGTGTCTAGAGCACTGCACTAAGTGCTTGGAAAGTACAATTTGGCAACAGATAGAGACAATCCCTACCCAACAACGGGCTCACAGTCTAGAAGGAGGAGACAGACAATAAAACAGAACGAGTAGACAGGCATCAATACCATCAAACTAAATAGAATTATAGATATATACACATCATTAATAAAATGAATATAATAATAAATATGTACCAATATACACAAGTGGGGTGGGGGGAAGGGGGTAGAGCAGAGGGAGGGAGTAGGGGTGATGGGGAGGGGAGGAGGAGCAGAGGAAAAGTGGGGGAGCTCAGTCTGGAAAGGTCTCCTGGAGGAGATGAGCTGTCAGTAGGACTTTGAAGAGGGGAAGAGAGCCAGTTTGGCTCTGCTCACAGTGCTCAATAATACCAACTTCATCATACTTTACCCAGTGCCTAGCACAGTGCTTGGTCCATTGTAATAATAATAATAATAATAACAATAATAATAATAATAATAATAATAATAACAACAATAATAATAATGTGCCAACACCAGGGTAGATACAAAGTAATCAGGTCAGACACTGTCCCTCTCCCACACGAAGCTCAGAGTCTAGTGTGATTGATAAATAACTGGGTTGGGTGATCTATCATTTCATACAAGCTCAAGGACTTTTTCCATCTGCAGGAAAGACTATAAGATCTGCCTTGTTCTGAGACCACAGCTCTTCATCTACACAATTCCTTCATCTCTGAGAGAGAAAAAAGTCTTGTCTAATTCAAATACCCAGAGGGTTATAGACTGTGACCCTTCTAGACCCTTCTAGACTGTAAGCCCATTGCTGGGTAGGGACCATCTCTATATGTTGCCAACTTGTACTTCCCAAGTGCTTAGTACAGTGCTCTGCACACAGTAAGTGCTCAATAAATACGATTGAATTGAATGAATGAATGAAAAGGATATCACTCTTTTCTTTCTAGTGAAGGACCTGTGGATCTCACAGTAATAGAAAATTAGCCAAAGAAAGGTGAGGGACATATTTCACAAAATAAAAATCTAAACTAATTAATTGTTTCCCTTTGCTTCCAACCTACAGGGACATCAATAAATCAATCATTCAACATTATTTATTAAGCATTTACAAGGATAGTTGATTACACATTTCAGAATAGGCCACTATAATTCTATATTGTCTCTTCAAGGTTCTTTGCAAAGAGACCGAGAGGGTAAAGGGCACTTTCCCCCAATATTCAGTCACCGGGCTCCAATTATATAAAAGCACTGCCACATTTTAAACCTATACCACCCACCCTCTTTTCAAACTCCATGCACTCAAATGCAACTTAAATTTCTAAAGTGAAAATGAAGGACATACTGCCGATTCCTCAGAATTTCAGAACACTCCTGTTCCTGTGAACCTGTCTCTCTGTGAGAGCCTGGCTTTCAATTCCATGGGCTGGAAATCTAGTTCATTCTGGATTTTCCCCCTTCAGACCATCCTAGGCTCACGGAGCTCTGCCCATCCATTTCCAGAGATCCTAGTACAATACCAGTCTCCTCAAGCCCTTTCGGTTCCCTTTCTTCACCCCCGTCCTCAGTCCCACAGCACTTATGGACGTGTCCCTAGTTTATTTATTTATATTAATGTCTGTCTTTCCTGCTAAACTGTAAGCTCACTGTGGGCAAGGAATGTGTCTGTCATATTGTTAAATTGTAGTCTCCCACGTGCTTAGTACAGTGCTCTGCACACGATAAACGCTCAACAAATATGGTTGACTGATTTCCCCTCTTATTTGTTGCTTGTTGTTTCTTATACCAGTGGAGAAGAAACGTGGCCCAGTGAATAGAGCATAGGCTTGGGAGCCAGAGGACCTGGGTTTTAATCCTGGTTCAGCCACTTTCTGCTGTGTGACTTTGGACAAGTCGCTTCACTTGTCTTTGCCACCATTACTTTAACTGTAAAATGGGGATTAAGACTAAGCCCCACGTGGGACATGGACCGTGACCAACCTGATCATCTTGTTTATACCCAGCGCTTAGTACAGTGCTTGGTACATTGTAAGTGCGTAACAAATATCATTTAAAAAGTATCAAAGTGAACACTAAACTTTCTCTCCCTTTTTGGGATGGATGCTGAATTGTACTTTTCAAGTTCTTAGTACAGTGTTCTGCACAGAGTAAGCGCTCAATAAATAGGATTGAATGAAATGGTAGTTAGCACCTCCTTTCACTCATGAGTCACAATTCTGCTCATTCAGATTTCACTCTAGGGACTTTTCATAATGAGCATTGTTAATTTCCGTTCTTTCTTCGTGAAGGGCAAACTCCAGGGATCAGTTCAGAAACAGATATAAATGCTTCTGTATTGTTCTAACTGGGAAGCCATTGTGACAATGTCTTCTTTTACATGGATGTTGCCGAAATTCTGAAGAGTTGGCAGTAAGTCCTTCATTTTCAGATTACCTAATTTAGAAATTTACGTAGCATTTGAGTGCAGAGAGTTTGAAGAGAGGGTGAGTGGTATAGGTCTAACATGTGGCAGTGCTTTTATATAATTGCAATCTGGAAAAAAAAAAGATTGCCTGGCTGTAGTTACAATTATTTTTCATTTTTCCCAATTTTGTCAGTTACTTATCAGCCTGGAATATGAATCAAGGTTTAGAATATCAGCAATTCCAGAATAACACCTAAAATCTTATATTAACATTTCAATTAATAATAATGATGGCATTTATTAAGCACTTACTATGTGCAAAGCACTATTCTAAATGTTGGGGAGGTTACAAAGTGATCAGGTTGTACCATGGGGGGATCACAGTCTTAATCCCCATTTTACAGATGAGGTAACTGAGGCACAGAGAAGTGAAGTGACTTGCCCAAAGTCACACAGCTTGCACCCTACCTACTAGGCTAAGTGTTAAATATAGAGACAAAAAGTATACATGAATTCTGCAAAAGCACATGATGATTTCATATCAAATTATCTTTAAATATTAGTGAAGACATTTCTTCTGACATTTGATGACAATTGTCAAGGATAGGTATAACATATAGTTACAAGAAGGAAATCTTTGCTATACTGACAGTCTAGTTGCATCCTCTGAAAAATTCAAAGGATTCTTGAGTGTTTCCCCTTCCCTGTCTTTTTCTGTCTCTCTGATTTTTTAATGATATTTGTTAAGCGCTTACTATGCTCCTGGTACTGTACTGAGCACTGGAGTAGATTTATGATAATCAGGTTATATACAGACCCTGTCTTACAGGGGGCTCAAAGTCTAACTCTCTATTTTACAAATGAGGTAACTGAGGCACAGAGAAGTTAAGTGACCTTCCCAACGTCATATATCAGACAAGTGGCTGAGCCAGGGTTAGAACCCAGTTCCTTCTGACCCCCCAGACCCATGCTCAATCCACTAGGGAATACTGCTTCTCCTGAATGTCCCTTTTCTTTCCCCCACAATTTTAAGGCATTTCTTCGATCTCTCTTTTGGTTCTCCCTTTTTGATTCTCATATTTTGATTACTTTCCTGTCCTATTTCTTTCACCACCCTCCATCTTCTTCCATATCTTTCCTCCATTTTTCACCACTCCCTCCATTTCTCTGGTTAGCCCTGACAAACCCTCAGGCATTCAGAAGACAGCAACTCCTCATATTCCCATGCCCAGCTCCACACACACACGCACACACACACACACACACACACACACACACACACACACACACACACACACACACACACACACAGCAATCCCATACTCACAATCCCTCCAACTTCCCCTTTGATGGGTCTTTCGAAGGCAGAAGCGAAGTGGAGACTGGAAACTCTTGCATTTCGGTTTGAGCATCCGAAGCAAAATTAGCAACATGGAGCATGGCCAACATACTATAACCAGGCTAACGGGAGTCTTCAAAACATCCCACTTCCCCATCCTCCCTTGACCTGGCCTGCTGGAGGAACCAACCTGGCCAGTTTCACAGCTATCCTTCACATTCCCCCTAACTGGGAAATTCCATGACTCCCTGATGGCTCCTTCATCAAACTCTCTCTCTCTCCAGAAGCTCTGGATTTCATTCATTCATTCATTCAATCGTATTTATTGAGCGCTTACAGTGTGCAGAGCACTGTATTAAGCGCTTGGGAAGTCCAAGTTGGCAACATATAGAGACGGTCCCTACCCAACAGCGGGCTCACAGTCTAGGAGGGGGAGACAGACAACAAAACAAAACACATTAACAAAATAAAAGAAATAGATTAAATATGTACAAATAAATAAATAAATGGAGTAATAAATACTTACAAATATATATACATATATACAGGTGTTGTGGGGAGGGGAAGGAGGTAAGGCGGGGGGAATGGGATTCTTACCCTGACCTCCTCCTTACCTGCTATTTCAAACTTTAAAAATCACCCCCATCCCCTGCACAATTAGTTGCTATGGGTCAGAATTGAGGCTTCTAGCAAATATAGAAAACTTGGAACTAGAAGGTGGGTGTCCTAAGTCACGGCATGATCCATAAAGTAGAAACAGTGGGTTAGGAAACTGGTAGACTGCAGACTTATTTAGAAAATGATCATTTTCATTCATTCATTCAATCGTATTTATTGAGCGCTTCCTGTGTGCAGAGCACTGTACTAAGAGCTTGGGAAGTATAAGTCGGCAATATATAGAGACAGTCCCTACCCAGCAGCTATCTCACAGTCTAGAATGGGGAGACAGACAACGAAACAAAACATATTAACAAAATAAAATAAATAGAATAGATATGTACAAGTAAAATAGAGAAATAAATACGTACAAACATATATACATGTGCTGTGGGGTAGCGGAGAGGGAATTCGAACCCAGGTCCTTCCGACTAGCCACTAGGCCTCTCAGTTTCTCCTTCTGCTTCTCTCTCCATGGGGCTGGGTTACACTGGGATATTTGCTCTTGACGGGCAGCTTGTTCAGGTAGTTGTAGGTTTTACTCTTTTCAATGGGGCAGTTGATGCCGCTCTTACAGCCGTCGGGCTCGGGGATGGGGAAGGGCACCAAGACGCCAAGCACCAGGCCGTGAACCAACGCCGTGCTGTTCTGAGACTGGGTGTTGCTGGTGAAGGTGACGTTGACGCTGTAGAACTCCCCTTTGTGGAGCTGGATCATCTAAAAGATCGTCTAATCATTTGCTCACGTGCTACTTACAGGAGGTCCTAAAATGCTTTGTTTATTTTTTAACATGGCTGGGTCTTCACTAGGTAGTTTTGTAATTAGTTGAGTTCCTCAAAGTGCTTAGGAGTTATCAAGAACATATTCAGTCAATCAGTCAATTGTATTTATTGAACAGTTACTGTGTGTACTAAGCACTTGAGAGAGTATAATACAACAATATACAGATACATTCCCTCCCCACAGTGTGCTTACAGCAACTCCCTGCAATAGTTACAATTAAGGAGCACAAGACCATGAGAATTGTCACACTGCATCAGATCATTGATTGGTCCAGCCTGATATTCTGTCTCCAAAAGTGGCAACGAAGCTCATTTGGAGGAATTGTAATAAGACTATCCTTGCTCAATGTTAGTTATATATTCTATAGCTCTAAGAACCCAGGCCCTTCCATCTATATATGGACTTAACCTTTCTTGAGTCTTTTATCATGCTTATCTTTCTAATAATTAATAATGAACCTACCATCTGTGACAGTATCCAACGGGCAACATTATGTTATGCTGCTTTTCTTTTCTTGTTCTTTTACTTTATTTGTTTGTACTTGGTAGTAAGGGATTGAAACAAGGTGCTACTATCACTAGAGAATCACAATATAATTTTTTTCAAGGAGAGGATCTGGGGGATGAGTTTTAAGACCTTTAGATCTAGAGAAGCGAGAAGCAAGATGATTGAGTGGATAGCTTGGGAGTCAGAAGGATGAAGGTTCTAATCCCAGCTTGGGCACTTGTCTGACGTGTGACCTTGGGCAAGTCACTTATGTTTTCTGCATCTCAGTTACCTTATCTGTAAAATGGGAATTAAAACTTAGAGCCCCATGTGGGACTTCGACTGTGTCCAACCTGATAAGCTTGTACCTACTCCAGCACTTAGTACAATGCCTAGCCCAAAGTAAGCATTTGATAAATGTGTTACAAACAAAAAAGAAGGGGGGTCCTTTCTTTTAGGAAAATACAGAGCTTCAAGTTGCAAAACTGCTTGAGGGAGAGAATGTTAGCCCTCAACCCTGGTCCTGAATTTTCTCCCCTCAACCCAATCATCAAATCAGAGAGCGTTAGGGTCTGTCTGGCTTCTCCTTAGCTTGTATTCAGGTACATTATCTCTCGTGAGAAGTAGGATTCCCATCAAAGCAACCCAAGGTATTTCAAGGTATTGGTAGGGGGATCATGAAAGGAAATCAAAACCATTTTTTCCATCTTCATTTTTTATTTATTTCTATTTACTTCAGTGAATGTCGATCCAAAAACTTATATCTTGCCTGGACTAATGCATCAACCTCCTGGCTGACCTCCCTGATCCTGACTCTCTCGTCTCCGGTCCATACTTCACTCTGCTGCCTGGATCATTTTTCTGAAAATAATGTTCAGTCCACATTTTCCCTCCATTCGAAAGTCTCCAATGGTTGACCATCTACCTCAGCATCAAACAGAAACCCCTTACCATCGGTTTTAGCACACTCCATCAGCTCTCTCCCTCCTATCTTATCTCGGTGCTCTCCTATTACAACCCAATCTGGACACTTCACTCCTCCAATGCCAACCCACTCTCTGTACCTCAGTCTTGTCTATCTCACTGTCAATTCCTTACCCACATCCTTCTGGTGACCTAGATCTTCCACCCACTTTCATATCTGATAGACACCTGTCTCTTCACCTTGAAAGCACTACTAAAATCAAATCTCCTCCAAGAGTCCTTCCCCAACTAAGCCCTCCCTTCCCTTTCTAAGGCCTCCCTTCTGCATTCTCTATGCTCCTTAAGCCCTTTGATATTCACTCCTCCCCCAGGCTCTCAGCACTCATGGACTTTGCCCCCCTTAATTTACTTTAATATCTGTCTTCACTTCCACTCTGTAAGCTTCTTTTGGGCAGGGCAGTTGACCTACTCTTTAGTGTTGTACTCTCCCAAGTACTTTGTACAGTGCTCTGCACACAATAACTGCTCGATAAATACCACTGATTGTTTGAACCCAGTCCCCAAGAAAAATGTCTAGTGACAATTGCACTTCTGTGACAGACTTTATTCTCTTGGGTTCACAGATCGTCGAGAGCATCAAGGCTTCCTCTTTGTGTTCTTTTTAATAATCTTCATTTTCACCTTGTTAGGCAACCTGGGTCTGATTGTGCTAATTCGACTAAATTCTAGCCTTCACACACCCATGTATTTCTTCCTCACTAACTTAGCATTTGTAGACCTGTGGTATTCTTCCAACGCAACCCCTAAGATGCTGTCTAACTTCTTGTCAGAGAAGAAGACCATCTCCTTTGCCGGTTGTTTCATCCAATGCTACATTTTCATTGCTCTGCTCCTTACGGAGTTTTAAATGTTGGCAGCAATGGCATATGATCGCTATATGGCTATCTGTCACCCTCTACGTGACAGATCAAAATGTCCAGGAGGGTCTGCACCTGCCTCATCACTTTCCCTTATGTATATGGCTTCTCCGATGGCCTATTCCAAGCAGTCACGACATTCAGATTGTCCTTTTGCGGATCCAACGTCATCAACCATTTTTACTGTGCCGACCCGCCTCTCATAAAGCTGTCTCACTCTGATACCCACTTCAAAGAAAATGCCATGCACCTCTCTGCAGGATTTAACCTCTCCAACTCCCTCACGATCATCATCCTGTCTTACATCTTCATTCTCACAGCAATCCTCAAGATTCGGTCTTCTGAGGGAAGGAGTAAAGCATTTTCAACCTGTGGATCCCACATGATGGGTGTCACTTTATTTTACGGGTCACTCTTCTGCATGTATGTGAGACCTGTGAAGGATCAATCTATGGAGCAGTCCAAGATAATAGCTGTTTTCTATACATTTCTGTGTCCGATGTTGAATCCTTTGATCTACAGTCTGAGGAACAAAGATGTAAAAGCGGCCTTGAGGAAACTGGTAAATAAAAGGGCAATACTTCCATTTTACAATAAATTGTAACCTCTAAACCCTGGTCTCTTTGGTCCCCAGGAGTACATTCAGTATCTCAAATAGGATTTTCACACATAGTAAAGAAATTGAGTTTCCTGGATGACCTATCTTTAGGACATTAGGAGAGGAATATCTCCATCACACCCAGGAGCCACTAAACAATTCCCTGATGTTTCCCCCAAAAATCGACATGGGAAATGATTTTTTCAGTGCTTACACCCACATAGTCCTTCATTTGAACTTTAAATGCAGGTGAGACTTGAAATACAAGTCTCCCAGAGAAATCTGGGAAGTAGCATGGCCTAGTGTAAAGAGCACAGGCCTGAGAGTCCAAGGACCTGGGTTTGAATCCCGACTCTGCCACTTGTCTTCTGTGTGACCTTAGGCTAGTCACTGAATTTCTCTGTGCCTCAGTTGCCTTATCTGTAACATGGGGATTAAGACCGTTAGTCCCGTGTGGGACACGGACTGTGTTCATGAACCGAACTGATATCTAGCCCAGCACTTAGTCCAGTGCTTGCCACATGCAAAGTGCTTAACAAACACCATCAAAAAAATTAAAAGGACTGGTTTGTTCAAACATCATGAATATGTAGCTTTCAATAAAAATAATAACAGTTGTAGCATTTTTAAAGCATGCATTATGTTCCACATACTGTACTAAGCACTGGGATAGATGCATCAGCACTGTCAGACTACCCACAAGTTTGACTGAAAGCAACAGTGACTTTATCTCCAAAGGAGGGCAAGGTGGAAGTTGACCCATTGTATTCTGAATTTGAGTTCTAAGCAATGCTATATTGGGCTGTACCAACGGTCCCCCAGCCTTCCATTCTGCCTCTGTCCATGACCCACCACCCAAAGGAGTATGGTAGGCAGGGTGACTGCCCTTTATTTTTATTTTAGTGTTTTTTGTTAAGCACTTACTATGTGCCAGGCATTGTTCTAAGCTCTGGGGTTGATAGATATAAGGTAATCAGGTCAGGCACAGTCCATGTCCCCCATCGGGCTAACAGTCTTAATCCCCATTTTACAGATGAGGTAACTGAGGCACAGAGAAGTTAGGTGACTTGCCTAAGGTCACACAGCAGGCACGTAGTAGAGCGGGGATTAGAACCCAGGCCCTTCTTAATCTCAGGCCCGTGCTCTAACCATTACGCCCACTACTTCTTGAAATCCATCTTCATGGTTAGGAATGTTCTTTGAATATCCTTAATTTTCCCTCTAATAACCTATCATCGTTCTCTTCCCTATGAATTTGTTAACACCTGAAAGAGCCTGAACAGCTGAGAGTGTTGACTTAGAAGTTTCACTATGAACTCTCCCAGGTAATGCATTTAGGAAAACAAATCAAAGCTTTAGAACAAAATCCTTAATCGTCAAGCTTCTAGGGTAAACAATTTCAAAACCTTACCTCACTGGTTCTATTTTATATTTCTTCAGTTATATTTGTTATTAGAGAATCAGCGTGGCTCAGTGGAAAGAGCATGGGCTTTGGAGTCAGAGGTCATGGGTTCAAATCCCAGCTCTGCCAATTGTCAGCTGTTTGACTTTGGGCAATTCACTTCACTTCTCTGTGCCTCGGTTACCCCATCTGTAAAGTGGAGATTAATACTGTGATCCCCCCGTGGGACAGCCCGATCACCTTGTAACCTCCTCAGCACTTAGAACAGTAATTGGACCATCAAGCAAAAACTCCTCACTCTCGACTTCAAGGCTGTCCATCCCTTCGCCCCCTCCTACCTCACCTCCCTTCTCTCCTTCTCCAGCCCAGCCCACACCCTCTGCTCCTCTGCCACTAACTTCCTCACTGTACCTCATTCTTGCCTGTCCTGCCATTGACCCCCTGGCCTGGAATGCCCTCCCTCCACACATCCACCAAGGTAACTCTCTTCCTCCGTTCAAAGCCCTACTGAGAGCTCACCTCCTCCAAGGGGCCTTCCCAGACTGAGCCCCCTTTTTCCTCTCCTCCTCTACATCCCCTGCCCTACCTCCTTCCCCTCCCCATAGCACCTGTATAAATGTTTGTATAGATTAATCACTCTATTCATTTTATTTGTACATTTTACTATTCTGTTTAGTTTGTTAATGATGTGTGTTTAGCTTTAATTCTATTTGTTCTGACAACTTGATACCTGTCTACATGTTTTGTTTTGTTGTCTGTCTCCCCCTTCTAGACTGTGAGCCCGTTGTTGGGTAGGGACCGTCTCTATATGTTGCCGACTTGAACTTCCCAAGTGCTTAGTACAGTGCTCTGCACACAGTAAGCACTCAATAAATAAGATTGAGTGAATGAAAGGTCGTGTGTTCAAATCCCAGTTCTGCCAATTGTCAGCTCAATAAATACGATTGAATGAATGAATGAATGCTTTGCTCATAGTAAGTGCTTAATAAATGCCATCTTTTTTTTTATCTTCACTGAACTGCTCCAGTTTCTCCCCTATAAAATGTTAGGGGTTTGATCCAAACCAAATACTTTGGGCAGATTATATCCAAGTTGTGAATGTCAATACACCTACTAATACATTCCCTGAACAGACTGACTTTCCCAATAATACTACTGCATTACTGATCCAGAGACAAATATGGTCATTTAGGACCATGAGTATTTTCACGCGATTCTTGTGCCTATGCTAGGAGATTTTGCTTAAATGCATTACTTTTGTAACTGGAAAGAGGTCTTTGGTGTATGTCCTGTTGCTATGGGGCAGTGCTGAAAGCAGAGAACTAAGAAATACTAGGAGGTTTTGATTCACAGTTTTGTGTTTGGATTAAATTAAAGCCCATTAGTGCAAATCTACTGCATATTTCATGAAATAAAAGTCCTGTCAATCAATCATCAATCAATGGTATTTATTGAGCATTTACTGTGTGCAGAGCACTGCACTATGTGCTTGGGAGAGTACAATAAAATAGAGTTGGTAGTTGCTATCCCCGCCAAAAGGATGTGATTCAACATGAAAGCACCCAATTGTATCATGAAATTAAAAAGAAAAGTTTGCATAAATTAGGGTGAAGGACACATGATATCACACTAATTTGCACTACAATCCTTCATTTCAAGATCGTTTGATTCTACCACTTGATGTTTCTCAAGAGGGGTGTTTCAAGGAGTAACATTTTAATTGTTATTTCTTTTTCCCTGGGTAAACTGAAGAAATCCTTCAGGGACTTGGTCAGTGAATTATAAACCAAGTATAAATCCTCCATCATGAAACATACCTCCGACCTTCGGTGTCCCTGATAAAACCTTTTCCCTTCCCAGGTAGGTTTGTCAATTGCAAATCCAGATTAATGTTTCCATTTCTCTTCTCCAATATTGCTTTAGGTTGAATTGTAGTGATCGATAAAGAAGGAATGAGAGGAATGGAAGATGCTATGACAAAGGGATGAGTGAGTGAAGTTTTCATCTAGGCACTGTTCCTCTAACCTCTGTTGAAAACAAGTGTTTGAAGAATAATTGTGGTGTGGTTATAATCTTGTCATATTCACAGAGACCATTATTATGATTATCTTCATGTGATCTTGAATAATTTCGACTAAGTGTGTGAAGATTCTTTCCAATAATATCCACTCAACAAGTGCCTGTCCAAAGAGTTAGAAAGGATGTGCCCAAAAACTCACCAGTAAGCAGTTCCAAAGCTATAGATTTTTGCAAGACTTGAGAACTCCAACAGGGCTTTCATTTTTATTGTCTTGAGATACTTAGAAACAATGCATTTCTTGCCCAATTTAGTATTTACTGTTGGTGATTAAGAGAGAAAAGGTCCGGTTCCTGCTCTTAATAAGGTGATCAGATGTGCAATTTTATAACCAGGCAATTGGGTTTTCAGCTGCTCTGGTATCTGTCTGATGTGGATATGACACATGGGATGTGAGCCTCATACGGGACAGGGACTGTGTCTAACCTGATTATCTTTTAGCTACTCGTGTGGCCTAGTACAATCCTTGGTCCATGTTAAGAGCTCCAGGAAACTTAAATTCGTGACATGTCCCCAATATGAAAATATCTTTTCTTCTTGTCCAGGATTATGTTTGGTCCACCAAAATTGAATCAGAACTGTATATATGCCCCTCATTATATTAACCTCTCCATATCTAGGAGTTACTATTAAAAAAATAATCCAGGCAAGAAGACACAGAATAGATTTTGTTTAATTCAAGGGAATGATGGAATTAAATTATACACACATTCCCACCCAGTCCCTTAAATTGTGAGCCCCACTGGGGCAGGTCTAACCCGATAATCCTGTGTCTATATTAGCACTTAGTACAGTGCGTGACATGTAGTGTTTCATAAATTCCACTGTCATCATCATTACCTCCTTAGCCTTTAATAGATTTTGTTGTTTTCTTGACATTTTATTAGCAATCTAATAGTTTTGAGAGACAAACAGAGAAGAAAAGCAGTTAAGAGAGAAGTCTCATGAATGTGAGGGCAAGAAGAGAAGGGTCTGGGTGGAACCATTTTTGAGAAGAAAGGGAGAAGGGAACTTGTAAAAGATATGAGGAAGGACAGGAGGCAGAGGGAGAACAGAAGCCACCTAAATGGAGGCCACAGGCAAGAAAGAAGATAGTAAAGATTAGGAATAGGGATGAGAATGTGGAAACAGATAGTGTTCTCCCATGTGTGAGTAAATATAGCCCAATCCACAGGTTACAGTCTTGGCCTGTCATTTCTGGTCCACCAGTTTCCGCTGTTCTTTCCTCAAAAGGTCAGTGGAAGAAAAGTAAATCAAGGGGATTATTGTAGTCCTTTGGTAACCCTAGGTCAGTATCTTTGCACAACCAATTAAATAGTCATCTTTTAGCATCTAGCTAGAACTCCTCTCAGCTTCCAGGTGAAGAAATCATTAATGGGATAGGCCAAATCCTTTGAGAAATTCCACTGCCTCCCAAAAGCTGGGACATTTGGACAAGGCATGCTTCATCCATTCATTTTCTCCTCCACTCATTTAGGAAGGAATTTACTTCCCAGAAAATTAGGAGGCAGCTAAGAAAGTAACAGCTATAACAGCCTGACTGCTCAACACTGAATCTGACAGATCAGCCTTTGAGAGGTACTTCTCTATTTGAACTCTAGGTTGGTGGGGAAGGAGGGAAGTGAACAGAAGTCATGCGAAATTCTGAGTGGTGATTTGCTTAGATTTACTTACGACCAAGACTCTTCCTGGCTACAGAGCATGCTAACACTGATGGACTGAAGAAGGAGAGGGATGACATCTGAGTTTGATCCTGAATAGGTTTGATACAGAGGTTGGAGAGGGAGACACAATTAAAGGAAGGAAAATGAAAATAAGGAGAAGAGGACTGGGAAAAGAGCCACTGTTATCAGTGGAAATAACATTGCTCTGGAAGTCAAATGACCTGGTTCTAATTCCCACTCTGCTACTTGCCTGCTGCGTGACCTTGGGCAAGTCACTTAAATTTGCTGTGTCTCATATTTCTCAGCTGCAAAATGGGGATACAATGCCTCTTCTTCTACTCAGAGTGAGAGCTTTCTGTTTGACAGGAACCGTATCTGATCTGATTATCTTTCATCCACCCGAACACTTAAACAGTACTTGACATGAAGTAAAGACTTGGGAAATATCATAATTATCATTAACATTGAGCTAACTAGTGCCCTGTAAGTCTCAAGAACTAACACAGGCTGCAGGGATACTGACTTCTTCTCTGGGAATAGTTTAGCCTTAAGAGAAACCATTAACAATTCTAGCATCGGGAATTCTAGAATTCTACCTGTTCTGTCAGAAATCAGGCACAGCATGGAGAGAATTTCACTATAATGGTGGCGAGGATGTAGCAAGCCCTAGTGAGGTGACTTAATAACAATAATAATGATGATGGCATTTGTTAAGCGCTTACTATGTGCCTAACACTGTTCTCTCCTTAGCTTGTATTCAGGTACATTATCTCTCATGTGAAATAGGAGCCCCATTAAAGCATTGCAAGGTATTTCAAGGTTTTGGTAGGTGGATCATGATAGGAATTCACAACAATTTTTTTCTTCATTTTTGATTTATTTCTATTTACTTCAGTGAAAGTCGATCCAAGCACTTATATTCTGCCTGGACTGCTGCATCAACCACCTGGCTGACCTCCCTGCTCCTGACTCTCTTGCTTCCAGTCCACATTTCACTCTGCTGCCTGGATCATTTTTCTGCAAATAACATTCAGTCCACATCTTCCCTCCACTGGAAAGTCTCCAACAGTTGGCTATCTACCTCTGTATCAAACAGAAACCCCTTACTATCAGTTTTAGCACATTCCATCAGCTCTCTCTCTCTCCTACCTTATCTCGGTGATCCCCTATTGCAACCCAATCTGCACACTTTGCTCCTCCAGTGCCACTCGCTGTACCTCAATCTTGTATATCTCACAGCCAGTTCCTTTCCCACATTCTTTTGGTGGCCTAGACCTTCCACCCACTTTCGTATCTGATAGCCACCTGTCTCTTCACCTTCAAAGTACTACTAAAATCAAATCTCCTCCAAAAGTCCTTCACCTACCAAGTCCTCCCTTCTCATTCTAAGGCCTCCCTTCTGCATCGTCTATGCTCCTTAAGTTCTGTGATATTCACTCTTTCCATAGCCCTCCAGCACTGATGGACTTTATGCCCCTGTAATTTATTTTAATATCTGTCTTCCCTCCCGGTCTGTAAGCTTCTTTTGGGCATAGCGGTCTACCTACTCTTTTGTGTTATACTCTCCCAAGTACTTAGTACAGTGCTCTGCACACAATAACTGCTCAATACATACCACAGATTACTTAAACCTAGTCCCCAAGAAAAATGTCCAATGACAATTGCACTTCTGCGATAGACTTTATTCTTGTGGGTCTCACAGATCGTCCAGAGCTTCAAGGCTTCCTCTTTGTGCTATTTTTAATCATCTACTTTTTCACCTTGTTAAGTAACCTGGGTCTGATTGTGCTAATTCGACTAAATTCTAGCCTTCACACACCCATGTATTTCTTCCTCACTAACCTAGCACTTGTAGACCTGTGGTGTTCTACAACCACAACCCCCAAGATGCTGGCTAACTTCTTGTCAGAGAAGAAGACCATCTCCTTTGTCGGTTGTTTCATCCAATGCTACATTTTCATTGCTCTGTCCCTTACAGAGTTTTATATGCTGGCAGCAATGGCATATGATCGCTATATGGCTATCTGTCACCCTCTACATTATAGCATCAAAATGTCCAGTAGGGTCTGCACCCGCTTCATCACTTTCCCTTATGCATATGGCTTCTCCGATGGCCTATTCCAAGCAGTCACGACATTCAGATTGTCCTTTTGCGGATCCAATGTCATCAACCATTTTTACTGTGCCGACCCGCCTCTCATAAAGCTGTCTCACTCTGATACCCAATTCAAAGAAAATGCCATGCACCTCTCTGCTGGGTTTAACCTCTCCAACTCCCTCACGATCATCATCCTGTCTTACTACTTCATTCTCACAACAGTCCTCAAGATTCAGTCTTCTAAGGGAAGGAGTAAAGCATTTTCAACCTGCAGATCCCACATGATGGGTGTCACTTTATTTTACGGGTCACTCTTCTGCATGTATGTGAGACCTGTGAAGGATCAATCTGTGGAGCAGTCCAAGATAATAGCTGTTTTCTATACACTTGTGTGTCCGATGTTGAATCCTTTGATCTACAGTCTGAGGAACAAAGATGTAAAAGCGGCCTTGAGGAAACTGGTAAATAAAAGGGCAATACTTCCATTTTACAATAAATCGTAACCTCTAAACCCTGTTTCCTCTCTTTGGTCCCCAGGAGTACAGTCAGGATCTCGAATAGGATTTTCACACATAGAAAAGAAACTGAGTTTCCTGGATGACCTATCTATAGGACATTAGGAGAGGAATATCTCCATCACACCCAGGAGCCACTAAACAATTCTCTGATGTTTCCCCCAGAAATTGATAAGGGAAATGATTTTTTCAGTGATTACAGCCCACATAGTCCTTCATTTGAACTGTAAGTGCAGGTGAGATGAAATACAAGTCTCCCAGAGAAATCTGGAAAGCAGCATGGTCTAGTGTGAAGAGCACAGGCCTGGGTGTCAGAGAACCTGGGTTCGAATACCAACTCTGTCACTTGTCTGCTGTGTGACCTTAGGCTAGTCACTGAATTTCTCTGTGCCTCAGTTGCCTTATCTGTAACATGGGGATTAATACCATTAGTCCCATGTGGGACATAGATTGGATTCAACCTGATCAATTAAATATCTAGCCCAGCACTTAGTCCAGTGCCTGCCACATACAAAGTGTTTAATAAACACCCCCCCACAAAAGTTAAAAGGATTGGTTTGTTCAAACGTCATGAATATGTAGTTTTCAATAATAATAATGATAACAATTGTGGCATTTTTAAAGCACCTATTATGTTCCACGTACTGTACTAAACACTGGGATAGATGCATCAGCAGTGTCAGACTACCCACAAGTTTGACTGAAAGCAACAGTGACTTTATCGTCAAAGGCAGGGCAAGGTGGAAGTTGACCTGTTAATTTTTTTAATTTGGGTCCTAAGCAATGCCATAATGGGCCACACTAATGGTCCCCCAACCTTCCATTCTGCCTCTGTCCATGACCCACCACCCAAAGGGGTTTGGTAGGCAGGGTGGCTGCCCTTCTTTTTTTATTTTAGTGGATTTTGTTAAGCACTTACTATGTGCCAGGCACTGTTCTAAGTGCTGAGGTAGACAGATACAAGGTAATCAGGTAGAACACAGTCCATGTCCCCCATGGGGATTACAGTCTTAATCCTAATTTTAAAGATGATATAACTGAGGCACAGCAAAGATAAGTGATTTGCCTAAGGTCACACAGCAGTCAAGTGGCAGAGCTGGGATTAGACCTCAGGTCCTTCTGAATGCTGGGCCACACTGCTTCTTGAAATCCATCTTCATGGTTAGGAAGGTTCTTTGAAGATCTTTAATTTTCCCTTTAATAACCTATCATGGTTCTCTTCCCTATGAATTTGTTAACATCATAAAGAGTCCGAATAGCTGAGGGGGTTGACTTAGAAGTTTCAGTATGAACTCTCCCAGGTAATGCATTTAGGAAAACAAATCCAAGCTTTAGAACAAAATCCTCAAGAGTTAAGCTTTTAGGGTAAACAATTTCAAAACTTACATCACTGGTTCTATTTTATATTTCTTTAATTATATTTGTTATGTTTCACTGTACTCCTCCAGTTTCTCCGCTTTTGAAATGTTAGGGATCTGATCAAAACCAAATACTGTGGGCAGATTATATCCAAGTTGTGAATGTCAGTACACCTACAAATACACTCCCTGAACAGACTGACTTTCCCAATAATACTACTGCATTACTGATCCAGAGTCAAATATGGTCATTTGGTACCATGAGTATTTTCATATGATTCTTGTGCCTAGCCTTGGTCATTTTACTTAAATGGATTACTTTTACAACTGGAAGTGGTCATTGGTATATGTCCTGTTTCTATGGGGCAGTGCCAAAAGCAGACGACTAAGAAACACTAGGAGCTGTTGATTCATAATTATGTGCTTGGATTAAAGTAAAACCTGATAGTGCAAATCACTGCATATCTAATAAAATAAAAGTCCTATCAGTCAATCAATCAATGGTATTTATTGAGCACTTACCATGTGCACGGCACTGCAACAAGTGCTTGGGAGAGTGCAATACAATAGGGTTGGTAGATCCTATCCCTGCCACAAGGATGTGAAAAAGCATTAAAGCATTAAAACACCAATTGTATCATGAAATTAAAAAAAGTTCATGTAAAGTGGGGAGAAAAACACATGATATCACACTAATTGGCATTCCAATCCCTCATTTCAAGATACACTCTACCAAGTAATATTTCTCAAGAGAGGTGTTTCAAGGAGTAACATTTTAATTGTTATGTCTTTTTCCCTGGGCAAACTGAAGAAGTCCTTCAGGGACTTGGCCGGTGAATTATAAACAAAGTATAAATCCTCCATCATGAAACATACCACGACCTTCGGTGTCCCTGAGAAAATCTTTTTCCTGCCCAGGTATGTTTGACAATTGCAAATCCAGATTAATGTTTCCATTTCTCTTCTCCAATATTGGTTTAGGTTGAATTGTAGTGATCGATAAAAAAGGAATGAGAGGAATGGAAAATGATATGACAAAGGGATGAGTGAGTGAAGTTTTCATCTAGGCATTATTCTGCTAACCTCAGTTGAAAACATGTGGCTGAAGAATAAATGTGGTGCAGTTGTAATCTTGTCATATTCACAGAGACCATTATTATGATCATCTTCATGTAATCCTGAATTATTTTGACAATGTGAAGAGTCTTTCCAATAATATCCCCTCAACAAGTGCCTGTCCAAAGCGTTAGAAAGGATGTGCTCAAAAACGTACCCGTATGTAGTTCATTCATTCATTCATTCAATCGTATTTACTGAGCGCTTACTCTGTGCAGAGCACTGTACTAAGCACTTGGGAAGTACAAGTTGGCAACATATAGAGACGGTCCCTACCCAACAGCGGGCTCACAGTCTAGAAGGGGGAGACAGACAACAAAACGAAACATATCAACAAAATAAAATAAATAGAATAAATATGTACAAGTAAAATAAATAGAGTATTAAATATGTACAAATATATATATATATATATTTGTACATATTTATATATATATATATACACATATAGCAGGTGCTGTGGGGAGAGGAAGGAGGTAAGGTGGGGGGCATGGGAAGGGGGAGGATGGCGAGAGGAAGGAGGGGGCTCAGTCTGGGAAGGCCTCCTGGAGGAGGGGAGCTCTCAGTAGGGCTTTGAAGGGAGGAAGAGAGCTCTAGTTCTAAAGCTACAGATTTTTGCAAGACATGAGAACTCCAACAGGACTTAGAGCCCACTGTTGGGTAGGGACTGTCTCTATACGTTGCCAACTTGTACTTCCCAAGTGCTTAGTACAGTGCTCTGCACACAGTAAGTGCTCAATAAATACGATTGATGATGATGATGATTTTTATTGTCTTGAAATACGTGGAAACAATGTATTTCTTGCCAAATGCAGTATTTACTCTAGGTGATTAAGAGAGAAATGATCCGGGTCCTGTTCTTAATAAGGTGATCAGATATCCAATTTTATAACCAGACAGTGAGGTTTTCAGCCGCTCTGGTATCTGTCTGATGTGGATATGATACATGGGACGTGAGCCCCATATGGGACAGGGACTGTGTCTGACTTGATTATCTTGTATCTACTCCAGTGCCTAGTAAAATCCTTGGCCCACATTAAGAGCTCGAGTAACCTTAAATTCAATGTCCGCAATATAAAAATGTCTTCTCTTCGTGTCCATGCATATGTTTGGTCCACAAAAATTGAATCAATATTGTATATATACCAATCTGATCATGGTATTGCTCTACCTCATTATGTTAACAGAGTTGTATTATGTTATTATTATTATTATGTTAACAGAATTGTATATATACCAATCTGATCGTGGTATTGCTGTACCTCATTGTGTTAACTTTTTTTAAAAACCTAATTAACGACAAAAAGCAGTTACCCATCTCTAGGAGTTACTGTTTAAAAATAATCCAGGCAAGAAGTCACAGAATAGATTTTTTTTTAAAATTCAAGGGAATGATGGAATTAAAATATCCACATTGCCACCCAGTCCCTTAAATTGTGAGCCCCACCTGGGCAGGTCCTGGCACATAGTAAGTGCTTAACAAATACCATAAAAATAAGCCTAACCTGATAATCTTATATCTACCCTAGCATTTAGTACAGTGTGGGAAATGTAGTGTTTCATAAATTCCATTGTCATCATCATCACCTCCGTAGCCTTTAAACAGATTTTGTTGTTTGCTTGACATTTTATTAGAAATCTGTCTTGCGAAACAAACAGAGAAGCAGTTAAGAGAGCAATCTCATGAATGTGAGGACAAGAGGAGAAAGGTCTCGGAAGAACCATTTGTAAGAAGGAAGGGAGAAGGAAGCTTTAAAAATGTATGAGGAAGGACAGAAGGCAGAGGGAGAACAGAAGCCCTCTAAATAGAGGCCACAAGCAGGAAGGAAGATAGTAAAGATTAGAAAGAGGGATGAGAATGTGGAAACAGATAATGTTCTCCCGTGTGTGAGAAAATATAGCACAATCCACAGCTTACAGTCTTGGCCTGTCAGTTCTGGTCCACCAGTCTCTGCTGTTTTTTCCTCAAAAGGTCAGTGGAAGAAAAGTAAATCAAGGGGATTGTGGTAGTCCTTTGGTAACCCTAGGTCAGTATCCTTGCACAGCCGATTAAATAGTCATCTTTTAGCATCTTGCTAGAACTCCTCTCAGCTTCCAGGTGAAGAAATCATTAACGGAATAGGCCGAATCCATTGAGGAATTCCACAGCCTCCCAGAAGCTGGGACATTCAGACAACGCAAGTTTCATCCATTCCTTTTCTCCTCCACTCATTTAGGAAATAATTTACTTCCCAGAAAATGAGGAGGCAGCTAAGAAAGCAACAGCTGTAACAGCCTGACTGCTCAACACTGAATCTGACAGATCAGCCTTTGAGAGTCACTTCTCTACTTGACCTCTAGGTTTGGTGAGGAAAGAGGGAGGTGAAGAGAAGTCACGCTAATTGCTGAGTGGTGATTACCTTAGATTTACCTACGACCAAGGCTTTTCCTGGCTACAGAGCATGCTAACACTGATGGAAAGAAGAAGGAGAGGGATGACATCTGAGTTTGATCCTGAATCGGTTGGATACAGGGCTTGGAGAAGGAGAGAAAATTAAAGAAAGTAGAATCAATCAGTCAATCAATCAATCAATCATATTTATTGAGCACTTACTGTGTGCAGAGCACTGTACTAACCACTTGGGAAGTACAGGTTGGCAACATATAGAGACAGTCCCTACCCAACAGTGGGCTCACAGTCTAAAAGGGGGAGACAGAGAACAAAACCAAACATACTAACAAAATAAAATAAATAGAATAGATATGTACAAGTAAAATAAATAAATAAATAGAGTAGTAAATATGTACAAACACATATACATATATACAGGTGCTGTGGGGAAGGGAAGGAGGTAAGATGTGGGGATGGAGAGGGGGATGAGGGGCAGAAGAAGGAAAGGGCTTAGTCTGGGAAGGCCTCTTGGAGGAGGTGAGCTCTCAGTAGGGCCTCGAAGGGAGGAAGGGAGCTACCTTGGCAGATGGGCAGAGGGAGGGCATTCCAGGCCCGGGGGATGACGTGGGCCGGAGGTCGATGGCGGGAAAGGCGAGAACGAGGTACGGTGAGGAGATTAGCGGCAGAGGAGTGGAGGGTGCGGACTGGGCTGTAGAAGGAGAGAAGGGAGGTGAGGTAGGAGGGGGCGAGGGGATGGACAGCCTTGAAGTCCAGGGTGAGAAGTTTCTGCCTGATGCGCAGGTTGACTGGTAGCCACTGGAGATTTTTGAGAAGGGGAGTAACATGCCCAGAGCATTTCTGGACAAAGACAATCCGGGCAGCAGCATGAAGTATGGATTGAAGTGGGGAGAGACATGAGGATGGGAGATCAGAGAGAAGGCTGATGCAGTAGTCCAGACGGGATATGATGAGAGTTTGAACGAGAAGGGTAGCGGTATGGATGGAGAGGAAAGGGCAGATCTTGGCAATGTTGCGGAGCTGAGACTGGCAGGCTTTGGTGACGCTTGGATGTGAGGGGTGAATGAGAGAGCAGAGTCGAGGATGACACCAAGGATGCGGACTTGTAAGATGGGAAGGATGGTAGTGCCGTCAACAGAGATGGAAAAGTCAGGGAGAGGGCAGGGTTTGGGAGGGAAGACAAGGAGTTCAGTCTTGGACATGTTGAGTTTTAGGTGGCGGGCAGACATCCAGATGGAGATGTCCTGAAGGCAGGAGGAGATGCGAGCCTGGAGAGAGGGGGAGAGAGCAGGGGCAGAGATGTAGATCTGGGTGTCATCAGCGTAGAGATGACAGTTGAATCTGTGGGAGCAAATGAAGTCACCAAGGGAGTGCGTGTTGATTGAGAACAGAAGGGGACCAAGCACTGAACCTTGGGGAACCCCCACAGTAAGGGGATGGGAGGGGGAGGAGGAGCCTGCAAAAGAGACTGAGAAAGAACGACCGGAGAGATAAGAGGAGAACCAGGAGAGGACGGAGTCTGTGAAGCCAAGGTCAGATAGTGTGTTGAGGAGAAGGGGGTGGTCAACAGTGTCGAAGGCAGCTGAGAGGTCGAGGAGGACTAGGACTGAGTATGAGCCGTTGGATGTGGCAAGCAGGAGGTCATTGGTGACCTTTGAGAGGGCAGTTTCCGTGGAATGCAGGGGACGGAAGCCAGACTGAATATAATGTATAATATTATTCATATAATATCATTCATATAATATAGTATGAATGAATATAAGAAGAAGAAGACTGGGAAAAGAGTCACTGAGAAACAGCAGGGCTTAGTATGAACACATTGTTGGGTAGGGACCGTCTCTATATGCTGCCGATTTGTACTTCCCAAGTGCTTAGTATAGTGCTCTGCACATAGTAAGTGCTCAATAAATATGATTGAATGAATGAATAGTAATACTTATTGATTAATAGCAATATTTAGATTTTTTTCCCCACCTTAAATCATTTCCTTAACCAGAATTTCTTTGGGATTGCTATGAGTAGAAGATTCCTCTGAATGTAATCCATGTTTTTTTGTAAAGAGCATAACAAATAGTTAATACAAATAGATTTGCTTCAAGCTAACTTCAGTCACTTCCTTGGGAAGCTGATTAAGTAGGTGAAAACCCGTTTCCATCCACCCCCAAGTGCTTAGTACAGTGCTCTGCACACAGTAAGCGCTCAATAAATACGATTGATTGATTGAATGAATGAATACTCAGCCTGTGAGCTTTCTGTGGGACAGGAACCGTATCTGGTCTGATTATCTTTTATCCACCCCAATACATAGACAGTACTTGACAGGAAGTAAAGACTTAGGAAATACCATAATTATCATTAACATTGAGCTAACTAGTGCCCTGTTAGTCTCAAGAACTAACACAGCCTCCAGGGATACTGACTTCTTCTCTGGGAATAGTTTAAGCCTTAAAAGAATCCCTTAACAATTCTAGCATTGGGAATTCTAGGATTCTACCTGTTCTGTCAGAAATCAGGCACAGCACAGAGAGAATTTCACTATAATGATGGCAAAGGAAGTAGCAAGCCCTTGTGAGGTGACTTCTTCTTAGCTTGTATTCAGGTACATTGTCTCTCATGCAGAATAGGAGTCCCATTAAGGCAACTCAAGGTATTTCAACGTATTGGTAAGGGGAACATGAAAGGAATTCAAAACCATTATATTCATCTTCATTCGTGATTTATTTCTATTTTCTTCAGTGAACGTCGATCCAAGCACTTATATCCTGCCTGGATGACTGCATCAGCCTCCTGGCTGACCTCCCGTGTCCTGACTCTCTCGTCTCCAGTCCATACTTCACTCTGCTGCTTGGATCATTTCTCTGAAAATAGCGTTCCGTCCACATCTTCCCTCTGCTCCAAAGTCCCCAATGGTTGGCCACCTACCTCTGCATCAAACAGAAACCCCTTACCATCAGTTTTTGCACACTCCATCAGCTCTCTCCCTCCTACCTTATCTCGGTGATCTCCTATTACAACCCAATCTGCACACTTGGCTCCTCCAATGCCAACCCACTCAATCTTGTCTATCTCACCACCAGTTCCTTACCCACATCCTTCTGGTGGCCTAGATCTTCCAACCACTTTCATCTCTGATAGCCACCTGTCTCTTCACCTTGAAAGCACTACTAAAATCAAGTCTCCTCGAAGAGTCCTTCCCCCACTAAGCCCTTTCTAAGGCCTCCTTTCTGTGTTGTCTGTGCTCCTTAAGCCCTTTGATATTCACTCCTCCCCCAGGCCCTCAGCACGTATGGACTTTACCCCCCTTGATTTATTTTAATATCTATCTTCACTTCCAGTCTGTAAGCTTCGGTTTGGTAGGGCGGTTGACTTTTTTGTGTTGTACTCTTACAAGTATTTAGTACGGTGCTGTGCACACAATAACTGCTCGATAAATACTACTGATTGTTTGAACCCAGTCCCCAAGAAAAATGTCCAGTGACAATTGCACTTCGGTGACAGACTTTATTCTCTTGGGCCTCACAGATCATCCAGAGCTTCAAGGCTTCCTCTTTGTGTTCTTTTTAATCATCTACTTTTTCACCTTGTTAGGCAACCTGGGTCTGATTGTAGTAATTCTACTAAATTCTAGCCTTCACACACCCATGTATTTCTTCCTCACTAACCTAGCATTTGTAGACCTGTGGTATTCTTCCAACGCAACCCCCAAGATGCTGGCTAACTTCTTGTCAGAGAAGAAGATCATCTCCTTTGCCGGTTATTTCATCCAATGCTACATTTTCATTGCTCTGCTCCTTACGGAGTATTATATGTTGGCAGCAATGGCATATGATCGCTATATGGCTATCTGTCACCCTCTACGTGACAGATCAAAATGTCCAGGAGGGTCTGCACCTGCCTCATCACTTTCCCTTATGTATATGGCTTCTCCGATGGCCTATTCCAAGCAGTCACGACATTCAGATTGTCCTTTTGCGGATCCAGCGTCATCAACCATTTTTACTGTGCCGACCCGCCTCTCATAAAGCTGTCTCACTCTGATACCCACTTCAAAGAAAATGCCATGCACCTCTCTGCAGGATTTAACCTCTCCAACTCCCTCACGATCATCATCCTGTCTTACATCTTCATTCTCACAGCAATCCTCAAGATTCGGTCTTCTGAGGGAAGGAGTAAAGCATTTTCAACCTGTGGATCCCACATGATGGGTGTCACTTTATTTTACGGGTCACTCTTCTGCATGTATGTGAGACCTGTGAAGGATCAATCTATGGAGCAGTCCAAGATAATAGCTGTTTTCTATACATTTGTGTGTCCGATGTTGAATCCTTTGATCTACAGTCTGAGGAACAAAGATGTAAAAGTGGCCTTGAGGAAACTGGTAAATAAAAGGGCAGTAATTTCATTTTACAATAAATCATGACCTTTAAACCCTGGTTTCTGTCTTTGCTCCTCAGGAGTACATACAGCAGTAGGAATTTCACACATAGAAAAGAAACTGATTTTCCTGGATAACCATCTATAGAACATTAGGAGAGGAATATTTCCATCACACCCATAAGCCACTAAACAATTCCCTCACTTTCCCCCAGAAATCGATAAGGTAGACAATTTACCCAGTGCTTACGATCCTCATAGTCCTTCATTTGAACTTTAAATGCAGGTGAGACTTGAAATACAAGTCTCCCAGAGAAATCTGGGAAGCAGAATGGCTTAGTGTAAATAGAACAGGCCTGGGACTTGGAGGACCTGGGTTCTAATGTGACTCAGCCACTTGTCTGCAGTGTGACCTTAGGCTAGTCATTGACTTTCCCTGTACCACAGTTGCCTTATCTGTAACATGATGTTTAAGACCGTTATCCCCATGTGGGATATGAACTGTGTTCAACCTGATCAACTTATATTCAATTGTATTTATTGAGCACTTACTGGATGCAGTATATCCACCCCAGTTCAGTGCCTGCCACATACAAAGTGCTTAACAAACACCACCAAAAAAATTAAAAGGCCTGGTTTGTTCAAGCATCATGAATATGTAGGTTTCAATAATGATGATGATAACAATCGTGACATTTTAAAAGCACCTATTATGTTCCACGTACCATACTAAGCACTGGGATAGATGTATCAGCACTGTCAGACTAGCCACAAGTTTGACTGAAAGCTACAGTGACTTTACCTACAAAAGAAGGTCAAGGTGGAAGTTGACCCATTATATTTTGCATTTGAGTCCTAAGCAATGCCATACTGGGCCACAATAATGGTCCCCCAGCCTTTCATTCTGCCTCTGTCCATAACCCACCTCCTAAAGGGTTTGGTAGACAGGGTGGCTGCCCTTCTTTTCTATTTTAGTGGATTTTGCTAAGCACTTACTACGTGAGAGGCACTATTCTAAGCGCTGGGGTAGATAGATACAAGGCAATCATGTCGGACACAGTCTATGTCCCCCATCAGACTTACAGTCTTAGCCCCCATTTTACAGATGAGGTAACTGAGGCACAGAGAATTTAAGTGACTTGCCTAAGGTCACACAGCAGGCAAGTGGCAGAGCTGGGATTAGAACCCAGGTCCTTCTTAATCCCAGGCCCGTGCTCTATCCATTAGGCAACACTGCTTCTTGAAATCCATCTTCATGGTTAGGAATGTTCTATGAATATCCTTAATTTTCCCTTTAATAACCTATCAAGGTTCTGTTCCCTATGAATTTGTTAACATCTGAATGAGCCTGAACAGCTGAGGGGGTTGACTTAGAAGTTTCAGTATGAACTCTCCCAGGTAAAGCATTTAGGAAAACAAATCCAAGTTTTAGAACAAAATCCTTAATAGTTAAGCTTCTAGGGTAAACAGTTTCAAAACCTTACCTCACTGGTTCTATTTTATATTTCTTTAGTTATATTTGTTTTCAGAGAAGCAGCGTGGCTCAGTGGACAGAGCCCGGGCTTTGGAGTCAGAGGTCATGGGTCCAAATCTGCACTCCACCAATTGTCAGATGGGTAACTTTGGGCAAGTCATTTAACTTCTCTGTGCCTCAGTTCCCCCGTCTGTAAAGGGGGGATAAGACTGTGATCCCTCTGTGGGACAACCAGATCACCTTGCAACCTCCCCAGCACTTAGAACAGTGCTGTGCACATAGTAAGTGCTTAATAAATGCCATCTTTTTTTTTAATCTTCACTGGACTCCTCCAGTTTCTCCCCTTTTAAAATGTTAGGAGTCTGATCCAAACCAAATACTGTGGGCAGATTATATCCAAGTTGTGAATGTCAATACACCTACTAATGCAGTCTCTGAACAGACTGACTCTCCCAATAATGCTACTGCATTTCTGATCCAGAGTCAAATATGGTCATGTAGGACTGTGAGTATTTTCACGTGATTCTTGTGCCTAGCCTAGGACATTTTGCTTAAATGCATTACTTTTACAACTGGAAAGAGGTCTTTGGTGTATGTCCTGTTGCTATGGGGCAGTGCTGAAAGCAGAGGACTAAAAAATACTAGGAGGTGTTGATTCACAATTTTGTGTTTGGATTAAATTAAAGCCTGTTAGTGCACATCTACTGCATATTTCATAAAATAAAAGGCCTATCAATCAATCATCCATCAATGGTATTTGTTGAACACTTACTGTGTGCAGAGCACTGTACTATGTGCTTGGAAGAGTACAATAAAATAGAGTTGGTAGACGCTATCCCACCACAAGGATGTGATACAACATGAAAGCACCCAACTGAATCATGAAATTTTAAAAAAAAGTTTCTGTGAAGTAGGGTGAAGGACACATGATATCACACTAATTGGCACTCCAATCCCTCATTTCAAGATAGTTTGATTCTACCAATTGATGTTTCTCAAGAGAGGTGTTTCAAGGAGTAACATTTTAATTGTTATTTCTTTTTCCCTGGGTAAACTGAAGAAATCCTTCAGGGACTTGGCCAGTGAATTATAGACAAAATATAAATCCTCCATCATGAAACCTACTTCTGACCTTCGGTGTCTCTGATAAAACCTTTTCCCTTCCCAGGTAGGTTTGTCAATTGCAAATCCAGATCAATGTTTCTAGTTCTCTTCTCTAATATTACTTTAGGTTGA
The DNA here is from genome assembly GCF_015852505.1 of Tachyglossus aculeatus. Classification (NCBI taxonomy): domain Eukaryota; kingdom Metazoa; phylum Chordata; class Mammalia; order Monotremata; family Tachyglossidae; genus Tachyglossus; species Tachyglossus aculeatus. Next base: position 267,249 of record NW_024044863.1, on the reverse strand, counting down.
ATTGTAGTGATCGATAAAGAAGGAATGAGAAGAATGGAAGATGATATGATGAAGGGATGAGTGAGTGAAATTTCCATCTAAGCATTGTTCCTCTAACCTCTGTTGAAAACATGTGTTTGAAGAATAATTGTGGTGGGTTGTAATCTTGTCATATTCATGGAGACCATTATTATGATCATCTTCATGTAATCCTGAATAATTATGACTAAGTATGTGAAGATTACTTCCAATAATAATAATAATTTTATTTGTTAAGTGCTTACTATGTGCAGAGCACCGTTCTAAGCACTGGGGGGATACAAGGTGATCAGGTTGTCCCACGTGGGGCTCACAGTCTTAATCCCCATTTTACAGATGAGGGAACAGAGGCACAGAGAAGTGAAGTGACTTGCCCAAGATCACACAGCTGACAATTGGCGGAGGCAGGATTTGAACCCATGACCTCTGACTACAAAGTCCATACTCTTTCCACTGAGCCACGCAGTGCCTGTCCAAAGAGTAAGAAGGATGTGCTCAAAAACATACCTGTAAGCAGTTCTAAAGCTACAGATTTTTGCAAGACTTGAGAACTCCAACAGGGCTTTCATTTTTATTGTCTTGAGATACTTTGAAACAATGCATTTCTTGCCCAATGTAGTATTTACTGTAGGTGATTAAGAGAGAAAAGGTACAGTTCCTGTTCTTAATAAAGTGATCAGATATGCAATTTTATAACCAGGCAGTTGGGTTTTCAGCTACTTTGGTATCTGTCTGATGTGGGTATTATACATGGGTTGTGAGCCCCAGACTGTGTCTGACCTGATTATCCTGTACCTACTCCAGTGCATTGTACAATCCTTGGTCCATGTTAAGAGCTCCAGGAACCTTAAATTCATGACATGTCCACAATACGAAAATGTCTTCTCTTCATGTCCAGGTAGGAATCCAGACTGAACCCCCATTTTCCTCTCCTCCTCCCCACACCCCTGCCCTACCTCCTTCACCTCCCCACAGCACCTGTATATATGATTGTACAGATTTATTACTCTATTTTACTTGTACATATTTACTATTCTATTTATTTTGTTGATGATGTTTATTTAGCTTTGTTCTGATGACTTGACACCTGTCCACATGTTTTATTTTGTTGTCTGTCTCCCCCTTCTAGACTGTGAGCCCATTGTTGGGTAGAAACTGTCTCTATATGTTACCAACTTGTACTTCCCAAGCACTTAGTACAGTGCTCTGCACACAGTAAGTGCTCAATAAATACGATTGAATGAATGAATCTACGCTCTGGGCATGTTACTCCCCTCTTCAAAAATCTCCAGTGGCTACCAATAAACCTACGCATCAGGCAGAAACTCCTCACCCTCAGCTTCAAGGTTGTCCATCACCTCGCCCCCTCCTACATCACCTCGCTTCTCTCCTTCTCCAGCCCACCCCGCACCCTCCACTCCTCTGCCGCTAATCTCCTCACCGGGCCTCATTCTCGCCTGTCCCACCATTAACCCCTGGCCCACGTCATCCCCCTGGCCTGGAATGCCCTCCCTCCGCACATCTGCCAAGCTCGCTCTCTTCCTCCCTTCAAGGCCCTACTGAGAGCTCACTTCCTCCAGGAGGCCTTCCCAGACTGAGCCCCCTGTTTCCTCTCCCCCTCCTCCTCCTCTCCATCCCCCCCGCCTTACCTCCTTCCCTTCCCCAAACCACCTGTATATATGTATATATGTTTGTATGTATTTATTACTCTATTTATTTTACTTGTACATATCTATTCTATTTATTTTATTTTGTTAATATATTTTGTTTTGTTCTCTGTCTCCCCCTTCTAGACTGTGAGCCCACTGTTGGGTAGGGACCGTCTCTATATGTTGCCAACTTGTACTTCCCAAGCGCTTAGTACAGTGCTCTGCACACAGTAAGTGCTCAATAAATATGATTGATTGATTGATTGGTCCATAAAAATTGAATCAGAATTGTATATATACCAATCTGATCATGGTACTGCTCTACCTCATTATATTAACCTCTCCATATCAAGGAATTACTGTTAAAAAATAATCCAGGCTAGAAGACACAGGATATATATTTTTTAATTCAAGGGAATGATGGAATTAAAATATACACACATTCCCACTCAGTCCCTTAAATTGTGAGCCCCACCGGGGCAGGTCTAATCTGATAATCCTGTGTCTACATTAGCACTTAGTACAGTGCATGACATGTAGTAAGTGTTTCATAAATTCCACTGTCATCATCATTACCTCCTTAGCCTTAAATAGATTTTGCTGTTTTCTTGACATTTTATTAGCAATCTAGTAGTCTTGTGAGACAAACAGAGAAGAGAAGCAGTTAAGAGAGAAGTCTCATGAATGTGAGGACAAGAGGAGAAGGTTCTCAGTAGAACCATTTGTAAGAAGGAAGGGAGAAAGGAGCTTTAAAAATGTAAAAGGAAGGACAGGAGGCAGAGGGAGAGCAGAAGCCTTCTAAAAGGAGGCCATAAGCAAGAAAGAAGACAGTAAAGATTAGAAAGAGGGATGAGAATGTGGAAACAGATAGTGTTCTCCCGTGTGTGAGTAAATATAGCACAATCCACAGCTTACAGTCTTGGCCTGTCAGTTCTGGTCCACCAGTCTCTGCTGTTCTTTCCTCGAAAGGTCAGTGGAAGGAAAGTAAATCAAGGGAATTGGTATAGTCCTTTGGTAACTCTAGATCAGTATCTTTGCACAGTCGATTAAATATTGATCTTTTAGCATCTTGCTTGAACTCTCAGCTTCCAGGTGAAGAAATCATTAATGGAATAGGCCAAATCCGTTGAGAAATTCCACTGCCTCCCAGAAGCTGGGACATTCAGACATGGCATATGTTTCATCCATTCTTTTTCTCCTCCACTCATTAAGGAAGGAATTTACTTTCCAGAAAATGAGGCAGCAGCTAAGAAAGCAGCAGCTATAACAGCCTGACCACTCAGCACTGAATCTGACAGATCAGCCTTTGAGAGTTACTTCTCTACTTGAACTCAAGGTTGGTGGGGAAGGAGGGAAGTGAAGAGAAGTCATGCTAAATTCTGAGTGGTGATTATCTTAGATTTACTTACGACCAAGACTCTTCCTGGCTAGAGAGCATGCTAACACTGATGGAAAGAAGAAGGAGAGGGATGACATCTGAGTTTGATCCTGAATAGGTTTGATACAGATTTGGAGGCAAAATTAAAGGAAGTAGAATGAAAATAAGGAGAAGAGGATTGGGAAAAGAGCCACTGTTATCAGTGGAAATAACGTTACTTTGGAAGTCAGATGACCTGGTTCTAATCCCAGCTCTCCTACTTGCCTGCTGTGTGACCTTGGGCAAGTCACTTAAATTTGCTGTGTCTCATTTTTTTCAGCTGCAAAATGGGGATGCAATGTCTTTTCTTCTACTCAGAGTGTTTGCTCTCAGTTGGACAAGAACCGTATCTGATCTGAGTATCTTTTATCTACCCCAACACTTAGACACTAATTGACATGAAGTAAAGTCTTAGGAAATACCATAATTATCATTAACACTGAGCTAACTAGTGCCCTGTTAGTCTCAAGAACTAACACAGGCTGCAGGGATACTGACTTCTTCTCTGGGAATAGTTTAAGCCTTAAGACAGTCCCTTAACAATTCTAGCATCGGAAATTCTAGGTTTCTACCTGTTCTGTCAGAAATCAGGCACAGCATGTAGAGAATTTCACTAAAACGGTGGCAAGGAAGTAAGCAAGCCCTAGTGAGGTGACTTAATAACAATAATAATGATGATGGCATTTGTTAAGTGCTTACTATGTGCCTAACACTGTTCTCTCTTTAGCTTGTATTCAGGTACATTATCTCTCATGAGAAATAGGAGCCCCCTTCAAGCATTGCAAGGCATTTCAAGGTATTGGTAGGTGGATCACGAAAGGAATTTACAACATTTTTTTCATCTTCATTTTTGATTTATTTCTATTTACTCCAGTGAATGTCGATCCAAGCACTTTTATCCTGCTTGGACTGCTGCATCAACCTCCTGGCTGACCTCCCTTCTCCTGACTCCCTTGCTTCCAGTCCATATTTCACTCTACTGCCTGGGCCAATTTTCTGCAAATAACATTCAGTCCACATCTTCCCTCCGCTCGAAAGTCTCCAGCGGTTGGCCATCTACCTCAGTATCAAACAGAAACCCCTTATGATCGGTTTTAGCACACTCCATCAGCTCTCCCCCTCCTACCTTATCTTGGTAATCCCTTATTACAACCCAATCAGTACACTTTGCTCCTCCAATGCCCACCTACTTGCTGTACCTCAGTCTTGTTTATCTCACAGCCAGTTTCTTGCTCACATTCTTTTGGTGGCCTAGACTTCCACCCACTTTCATATCTGATAGTCACCTGTCTCTTCACCTTCAAAGTACTACTAAAATCAAATCTCCTCCAAGAGTCCTTCACCTACTAAGCCCTCCCTTCTCTTTCTAAGGCCTCCATTCTGCATTGTCTATGCACCTTAGGTTCTGTGATATTCACTCTTCCCCCAGCCATCCAGCACTTATGGACTTTATGCCCTTGTAATTTATTTTAATATCTGTCTTCCCTTCCCGTCTGTAAGCTTCTTTTGGGCAGGGTGGTCGACCTACTGTGTTGCGTTGTACTCTCCCAAGTACTTAGTACAGTGCTCTGCACACAATAACTGCTCAATAAATACCACTGATTGCTTGAACCCAGTCCCCAAGAAAAATGCCCAGTGACAATTGCACTTCTGTGACAGACTTTATTCTTGTGGGTCTCACAGATCGTCCAGAGTCTCAAGGCTTCCACTTTGTGTTCTTTTTAATCATCTACTTTTTCACCTTGTTAGGCAATCTCGGTCTGATTGTGCTAATTCTACTAAATTCTAGCCTTCACACGCCCATGTATTTCTTCCTCACTAACTCAGCATTTGTAGACCTGTGGTGTTCTACAACCACGACCCCCAAGATGCTGGCTAACTTCTTGTCAGAGAAGAAGACCATCTCCTTTGTCGGTTGTTTCATCCAATGCTACATTTTCATTGCTCTATCCCTTACAGAGTTTTATATGCTGGAGGCAATGGCGTATGACCGTTATATGGCTATCTGCCACCCTCTACATTACAGCATCAAAATGAACAGGAGGGTCTACACCGGCCTCATCGCCTTCCCCTATGTATATGGCTTCTCCGAAGGCCTATTCCAAACAATCACGACATTCAGATTGTCCTTTTGTGGATCCAATGTCATAAACCATTTTTTCTGTACCAATCCACCTCTCATGAAGCTGTCTCGCTCTGATACCCACTTCAAAGAATATGCCATGCTCCTCTCTGCTGGATTTAACCTCTTCAACTCCTTCACGATCATCATCCTGTCTTATATCTTCATTCTCACGGCAATCCTCAAGATCCAGTCTTCTGAGGGAAGGAGTAAAGCATTTTCCAGGTGTGGATCCCACATGATGGGTGTCACTTTATTTTATGGGTCAATGTTCTGCATGTATGTGAGGCCTCTGAAGGACCAGTCTATGGGGCAGTCCAAGGTAGTATCTGTTTCCTATACATTTGTCTGTCCGATGTTGAATCCTTTGATCTACAGTCTGAGGAACAAAGATGTAAAAGTGGCCTTGAGGAAACTGGTAAATGAAAGGGCAATACTTCCATTTTACAATAAATCATAACCTTTAAAACCTGGTTCCTTTCTTTGGTCCCCAGGAGTACATACAACTTCTGTCCACGACCCATCACCTAAAGGGGTTTGGTAGGTAGGATGGCTGCCCTTCTTTTTTATTTTAGTGGTTTTTATTAAGCACTTACTATGTGCCAGGCACTGTTCTAAGTGCTGGGTAGATAGAGACAAAGTAATCAGGTCGGACACAGTCCATGGCCCCATTGAGCTTACAGTCTTAACCCCCATTTTACAGATGGGGTAACTGAGACACCGAGCACTTAAGTCACTTGCCTAAAGTCACACAGCAGGCAAGTGGCAGAGCTGGGATTAGAACCCAGGTCCTTCTTAATCCCAGGCCCATGCTCTATCCATTAGGCCACACTGCATCTTGATATCCATCTTCATGGTTAGGAATGTTCTTTGAATATCTTTGATTTTCCCTTTAATAACCTATCATGTTTCTCTTCCCTGTGAATTTACTAACAGCAGAAAGACTCTGAACAGCTGAGTGGGCTGACTTAGAAGTTTCTCCCAGGTAATGCATTTAGGAAAACAAATCCAAGCTTTAGAACAAAATCCTTAAGAATGAAGTTTCTAGGGTAAACAAGTTCAAAACCTTATCTCACTGGTTCTATTTTATATTTCTTTAGTTATATTTGTTATGTTTCACTGGACTCCTCCAGTTTCTTCCCTTTTAAAATATTAGGGGTCTGATCAAAACCAAATGATGTGGGCAGATTATATCCGAGTTGTGAATGTCAATACACCTACAAATACATCCCCTGAACAGACTGACTTTCCCAGTAATAGTACTGCATTACTGATCCAGAGTCAAATATGGTCATTTAGGATCGTGAGTATTCTTGTGCCTAGCCTAAGACATTTTATTTAAATGCATTATTTTACAACTGGAAAGTGGTCATTGGTATATGTTCTGTTTCTATGTGGCAGTCCTGAAAGCAGAGGACTAAGGAACACTAGGAAATGTTGATTCATAATCATGTGTTAGGATTAAAGTAAAGCCGATAGTGCAAATCTACTGCATATTTCATAAAAATAAAAGTCCTATCAATCCATCATCAATCAATAGTATTTATTGAACACTTACTGTGTGCAGAGCACTGCACTAAGTGCTTGGAATACAATAAGGTTGGTAGATTCTATCCCCTCCACAAGGTTGTGATTCAACATGAAAGCACCCAATTCTGTCATGAAATTAAAAAAAAGTTTGTGTAGAGTGGAGTGAAGACCACAGTATGTCACACTAATTGGCACTCCAATCCCTCATTGCAAGATAGGTCGATTCTTCCAGCTAATATTTCTCAAGAGAGGTGTTTCAAGGAGTAATATTTAAATTGTTATTTTTTCCTCCTAGGTAAATTGAAGAAATACTTCAGGGACTTGGCCAGTGATTTATAAACAAAGTATAAATCCTCCATTATGAAACATACCTGCGTCCTTCGGTGTCCCTGAAAAAACCTTTTCCCTGCCCACGTAGGTTTGTCAATTGCAAATCCAGATTAATGTTTCTATTTCTCTTCTCCAGTATTGCTTTAGGTTGAATTGTAGAAGGAATGAGCAGAGTGGAAGATGATATGACAAAGGGATGAGTGAGTGAAGTTTTCATCTAGGCATTGTTCCTCCAACCTCTGTTGAAAACATGTGGCTGAAGAATAATTGTGGTGCAGTTGTAATCATGTCATATTCACAGAAACAATTATTATGATCATCTTCATGTAATCCTGAATAATTATGAATAAGAATGTGAAGATTCTTTCCAATAATACCCACTCAACATGGGCCTTTCCAAAGTGTTAGAAAAGATGTACTCAAAAACTTACCAGTACATAGTTCCAAAGCTATAGGTTTTTGCAAGACTTGAGAACTCCAACAAGCCTTTCATTTTTATTGTCTTGAGATACTTGGAAACAATGCATTTCTTGCCTAATGTAGTATTTACTCTAGGTGACTAAGAGAGAAACGATCTGATTCCTGTTCTTAATAAGGTGATCAGATGTCCAATTTTATGACCAGGTAGCTGCTCTGGTATCTGCCCGATGTGGATATGGTACATGGGATGTGAGCCCCGTATGGGACAAGGACTATGTCTGACCTGATTATCTTGTAGGTACTCCGTTGCCTAGTAATAATAATAATTAATAATTATGGCATTTATTAAGTGCTTACTATGTGCAAAGCACTGTTCTAAGTGATGAGAAAGTTACAAGGTGATCAGGTTTTCCTATGGGGGGCTCACAGCCTTAATCCCCATTTTACAGATGAGGTAACTGAGGCACAGAGAAGTTAAGTGACTTGCCAAAAGTCACACAGCTGACAACTGGCAGAGCTGGGATTTGAACCCATGACCTCTGACTCAAAAGCCCATGCTCTTTGATCTAAGCCACACTGCTTCTCAATCCTAGTACAATCCTAGGTCCACGTTAAGAGCTCCAGGAACCTTAAATTCATGACATGTCCTCAATATGAAAATGTCTTCATGTCCATGAATATGTTTCATCCACATAAACTGAATCAGAATTGTATATATGCCAATCTGATCATGGTATTGCTCTACCTCATTATGTTAACTTGATTTTTTAAAACCTAATTAACCACAAAAAGCAGTTCTCCATCTCTAGGAGTTACTGAAGTAAGTTAGAGAAGTTACTAGGAGTTAGAGAAGCAGCATGGCTCGGTGGAAAGAGCCCGGGCTTTGGAGTCAGAGGTCATGGGCTCAAATCCCGGCTCTGCCAATTGTCAGCTGCGTGACTTTGGGCAAGTCACTTCTCTGGGCCTCAGTTCCCTCATCTGTAAAATGGGGATTAAGACTGTGAGCCCCACGTGGGACAACCTGATCACCTTGTAACCTCCCCAGCGCTTAGAACAGTGCTTTGCACATAGTAAGTACTTAATAAATGTCATTATTATTATTATTATTATTACTGTTTAAAAATAATCCAGGCAAGAAGACACAGAATAGATTTTTTTAAATTCAAGGGAATGATGGAATTAAAATATACACACATTATGACCCAATCCCTAAAATTGTGAGCCCCACCAGGGCAGTTCCTGGCACATAGTAAGCAATTAACAAGTACCATAATAAAAAAAGGTCTAACCTGATAACCCTGTATCTACCCTAACATTTAATACAGTGCATGACATGTAGTAAGTGTTTCATAAATTCCATTGTCATCATCATCACCTCCGTAGCCTTTAACAGATTTTGTTGTTATCTTGACATTTTATTAGAAATCTGTCTTGCGAAACAAACAGAGAAGAGAAGCAGTTAAGAGAGAAGTCTCATGAATGTGAGGACAAGAGGAGAAGGGTCTTGGAAGAACCATTTGTAAGAAGGAAGGGAGAAGGGAGCTTTAAAAATGTATGAGGAAGAACAGAAGGCAGAGGGAGAACAGAAGCCTCATAAATAGATGCCACAAGCAGGAAAGAAGATAGTAAAGGTTATAAAGAGGGATGAGAATGTGGAAACAGATAATGTTCTCCCGTGTGTGAAAAAATATAGCACAATCCACAGCTTACAGTCTTGGCCTGCCAGTTCTTGTCCACCAGTCTCTGCTGTTCTTTCCTCGAAAGGTCAGTAGAAGAAAAGTAAATCAAGGGGATTGGTGTAGTCCTTTTGTAACTCTAGATCAGTATCTTTGCACAGCCGATTCAATATTGATCTTTTAGCATCTTGCTAGAACTCCTCTCAGCTTCCAGGTGAAGAAATCATTAACGGAATAGGCCAAATCCGTTGAGAAAATCCACTGCCTCCCAGAAGCTGGGACATTCAGACATGGCATATGTTTCATCCATTCTTTTTCTCCTCTATTCATTTAGGAAGGAATTTACTTCCCAGAGAATGAGGAGGCAGCTAAGAAAGCAGCAGCTATAACAGCCTGACAGCTCAACACTGATTCTGACAGATCAGCCTTTGAGAGGTACTTCTCTACTTGAACTCTACATTGGTGAGGAAAGAGGGAGGTGAAGAGAAGTCATGCTAAATTCTGAGTGGTGATTATTTTTGTTTTACTTATGACCAAGCCTCTTCCTGGCTACAGGGCATGCTAACACTGATGGAAAGAAGAGGGGAGAGGGATGACATCTGAGTTTGATCCTGAACAGGTTGGATACAGGGCTTGGAGAGGGAGACAAAATCAAAGGCAGGAGAATGAAAATAAGGGGAAGGGGACTGGGAAAAGAGCCACTGTTATTAGTGGAGATAACATTGCTGTTATGGTTAGATGACCTGGCTCTAATCCCAGCTCTCCTACTCACCTGCTGTATTACCTTGGTCAGGTCACTTAAATTTGCCGTGTCTCATATTTCTCAGCTGCAAAATGGGGATGCAATGCCTGTTCTCCCTTCTACTCAGACTTTGAGCTTTCTGTTGGACAGGAACTATATCTGATCTGATTATCGTTTACCCACCCCAACACTTAGACAGCACTTGACATGAAGTAAAGACTTGGGAAATACCATAATTACCATTAACATTGAGCCAACTAGTACCCTGTTAGCCGCAAGAACTAACACCGTCTACAGGGATACTGACTTTTTCTCTGGGAGTAGTTGAAGCCTGAAGAGAATCCCTTAACAATTCTAGCATTGAGAATTCTAGGATTCTGCCTGTTCTGTCAGAAATCAGGCATAACATGGAGAAAATTTCAATATAATGGTGGAGAAGGCAGTAGCAAGCCCTAGTGTCAAAAACAAGGGTCCCAGGCCTCAAAAGCATAGGTCAGAGTGTCAGAGGATCCAAGTTCAAACTCTAGCTCTGCCCCTTGACAGCTGTTTGACCTTGGACAAGTCACTTAACTATGCTGTCCTTCAATTTCTTCATCTAATAAATGAGGATTAAATACCGCCTGTTTTCTCTCCTGTTTGGACAGTGAGTCCCATCTGTGACAGGGACTCTCTCTTGCCACTTTCCCAGAGCTCAGCACAGTCCTTGGAACACGGTAATAATAATAACAATAATAATAATAATTCCTTCTACAGCCCAGCTCGCACCCTCCGCTCCTCTGCCACTAACCTCCTCACTGTGCCTCGTTCTCACCTGTCCCGCCATCGAACCCCGGCCCACGTCCTCCCCCTGGCCTGGAATGCCTTCCTTCCTCACATCCGCCAAGCTAGCTCTCTTCCTCCCTCCAAAGCCCTACTGAGAGCTCACCTCCTCCAGGAGGCCTTCCCACACTGATCCCCCTCCTTCCTCTCCTCCTCCTCCCCCTCCACATCCTCCCCCCCTTACCTCCTTCCCCTTCCCACGGTACCTGTATATATGTATATATGTTTGTACAGATTTATTACCCTATTCATTTATTTTACTTGTACACATTTATTCTATTTAATTTTGTTAATATGTTTTGTTTTGTTGTCTGTCTCCCCCTTCTAGACTGTGAGCCCACTGTTGGGTAGGGACCGTCTCTATATGTTGCCAACTTGTACTCCCTACCACTTAGTACAGTCCTCTGCACACAGTAAGCGCTCAATAAATACAATTGCATGAATGAATTCATTCATTCAATTCATTCAATCATTCATTCAGTGAATGAATAAATGAATAATAATAATGGTATTTATTAAGCGCTTACTATGTGCAAAGCACTGTTCTAAGCACTGGGAAGGTTATACGGTGATCAGGTTGTCCCACGTGGGGCTCACAGCCTTAATCCCCATTTTACAGATGAGGTAGCTGAGGCACAGAGAAGTTAACTGACTTGCCCAAAGTCACACAGCTGACAAGTGGCAGAGCCGGGATTTGAACCCAGGACCTCTGACTCCAAAGCCCGGGCTCTTTCCACTGAACCATGCTGCTTCTCTGTAAGCAGTTAACAAATACCACAATTATTTTTATGATAGTTATCTCAATGGATGAATGAAGTTGGCTTTTCCAGCCTGTAATTATGCAAGTCATCACGCATCTTTAAAGAAGAAGTGAGATTCCTTGAAGTGCTGTCATGTGATTGGGAGTGAGATAGGAGTCAGAGATTGCGTACCTTGACAAAATCCTCATCTTCTTCTCTATTATAATTTATTTGAGCAGATTATGCCAACACCTAAGGAAATGTGGCATAGAAATGACACCCTGGTCACAGAATTTATTCTGATGGGGCTAACGGATCGTCCGGAGCTACAGCCTGTACTCTTTGTGCTCTTTCTATTTATCTACCTCATCACAGTGGTAGGAAACCTTGGGTTGCTTATGCTGATCTGGATAGATTCTCTGCTTCACACCCCCATGTACTTTTTTCTCTCATGTTTGTCCTTCCTGGATCTTTGTTACTCCACAAATGTCACTCTCAAAATGCTAATGAATTTCTTCTCAGAAAAGAAAACCATTTCTTTTGCTTCCTGTTTAGTGCAGTGTTATTTCTTCATCGCCATGGTGATTACAGAATTCTACATGCTGGCTGTTATTGCCTATGACCGGTATGTGGCCATCTGTAGACCCTTGCTTTACCACAGCAGGATGACGAGGGCTGTGTGTCTCCGCTTAGTAGTTGCTCCGTATATATAAGGATTTCTTAGCGGGCTGATGGAAACCATGTGGACGCATAGCTTGACGTTCTGTGCTTCCAACACAATCAACCATTTCTATTGTGCTGATCCCCCTCTCATAAGACTGGCTTGCTCCGATACTTTCATCAAGTAAATGTCAATGTTTATCGCGGCTGGCTTAAACCTCTCCAACTCACTCCTGATCATTCTCATTTCATACGTCTTCATTCTGATAGCCGTTTTGAGGATGCGCTCTACTGAGGGAAGGAGAAAAGCCTTCTCCACCTGTGGATCGCATTTGATAGTGGTGACTATATTCTATGGAACACTTTTTTGTATGTATGTAAGACCCCCAACTGATAAGTCTGTAGAGCAATCAAAAATAATAGCAGTTTTCTATACCTTTGTGAGTCCCATGCTAAATCCCCTTATCTATAGCCTGAGGAACAAGAATGTGAAGGAAGCCTTTTGGAAAATCATCAGAAGAAAGCCACTTTCCAAATAAAACCAAATATTGAATACATCATTTTGATTAAAAAAAAATGTACTGATGAAGCTTGATTCAGCTTAATCGTTTGAACTATAACATATCTGTAGGAAAAAGGTATTTTATTAACCTCAGGGCAATAATAGAAAATGATCCATTTCCTGATAGAGTGTAAAGGAAAAACCACTGATAGGCAGGGAAAATGAACAGATGTTTTACACTTTAATAAAGGAGAAATATTGATATTTGATTGTATTTCCAATTTTCATACACTATTGAGCACTTACTGTTATGCTACGAGCACTGTGCTGTGTTATGCTATGAGCACTATGGAGAGTACAATAGAGATGGTAGTTACAATCCCTAACACTTGCCACTGAGTTTTGCACATTTCAAATGCTCCTTCAATATCCATCAATCAATCAATCAATCAGTAATATTTATTGAATGCTTACTTTGTGAACAGAATTACACTAAGCACTTGGGAGAGTACACTCTAACAGAGATGGTAGACACATTCCCTTCCCACAATATTATTCATTTTTTCATTCAATCGTATTTATTGAGCACTTACTTTGTGCAGAACAATGTACTAAGCCCTTCGGAAAGTACAATACAACATAAACAGACACATTCCCTGCCCACAATGAGCTTACAATCTAGAGGATGGTATTAACCAGAACACTACCAAAGAGAGTTCTTTATTGAGAGAAATTTCAGTGAAAGATTTCTTCTCTGCTCAGTAACAACTGAGCACAGTCTGACTTTTTTTTTCTATTCAGATTACCAAATTATCTGTCTCTAAAGACTTTTCCCTTTCTCGTGTTTCCACTGAATCCTGTCTTTCTATTTTGGGGGAAGTTTGGGGTTAAGCCTGTTCATTGAATCACTTTCTATCTGTACACCCCATGTGTCCTCTGCACATAATAAAAGTGCTTAACAAATGCCATTATTATTACTATTTCCTAACTTTTTATTTATGGAACTGTCTTGCCTTTCAAATGCAACTGCCAAGGTGCTGTCTTCTTTCTGATCAAACAGAGGAGAATTTTCTTTGCAGGAGTTTTCTTTCAATGTTACATTTTCATTCCCGTTCTTTTTAAGGAACGATATATTCTCACTGCTGTTGCTTTCCATTATCTGATGAAACTGGTGGTTATTTAGAACTGAAGCTTGTCTTAAAAAGGAAAACTTCCTCAAGCTTGTTTTGCATAGACTGCAGAACATTATGTGGGTAATCTTAAAGCACGTTGAATTGATGATTTTTGCTGGGCGGTAATGTCTTCCTATATGCTGCTACTTCCTCTATAGACTGTAAGCTCCTTGTGGGCAAGAAACATGTCTACTAAATCTGTCATATCGTACTCTCCCAAAATTTTAGTACAGTGCTCTACACACAGTGAACACTCAATAACTACAATTGATTGACCTGAAGTCCATCTAGTTCACAGTTAACACACTGCTATTCCTTCTTTCCTCTCCTTGCTGCCAACCTGCCTCCTGAAAATGAAGGAAATGAAGTTATTCAGAGTCTTTTGGTGGCAGGTTTGTAAGTGGGAATAGAAACATTTGGCTTTAAAATAGTTAATCTTATTCCAGTGACCTGGACTCTGGTTGATGCTTAATGTTAGGTTTTCCTAAGGCAGATTCCCTGCAGATTTTCTTCCTGATGAACTCTCTTCATAATAATAATAATAATGATAATAATGGCATTTATTAAGCACTTACTATGTGTCAAGCACTGTTCTAAGCACTGGGGAGGTTACAGGGTGATCAGGTTGTCCCACGCAGGGCTCACAGTCTTAATCCCCATTTTACAGATGAGGGAACTGTGGTTCAGAGAAGTTAAGTGACTTGCCAAAGGTCACACAGCAGACAAGTGGCAGAGCCGGGATTCGAACCCATGACCTCTGACTCCAAAGCCCATGCTCTTTCCACTGAGCCATGCTGCTTCTCTGCTACTGCTACTGCTGTTATTATTATAAAATAGTCATCGGAACTAGAGAAAGAATATATCTCTAGCCTGGATGCTAACTGTGGCCAGAGAATGTGTCTACCAACTCTTGCATTGTACTCTCCCAAACGCTTAGTACAGTACTCTTTATGCAGTAATAGATCAATAAATGCTTGTCTTGTCTTATGCCTTTGAGTCGTCTCTGACCCATAGAGATGCCCACCTCCACCTGCAATTGTTCTGGTAGAGAACATAGAGTTTTCTTGGTGAAAATACAGAAGTGGTTTACTATTGCCTCCTTCCATGCAGTAAACTTGAGTCTCTGCCCTTGATTCTCTCCCCTGCTGCTGCTGCCCAGCACAGGTGAGTTTTGACTTGTAGCAGATTGCCTTTCACTCTCTAGCCAGTACCCAAGCTAGGAATGGAATGGGTAGGCCTCTGCTTGACTCTCCCTCCCGTAGTCAAGACTGGTAAAATACTGGAAACTCTCCAGGTGCAACCCTGAGAGAGGTGATAAATACTATTGATTGATTAATTGATCTCCCCCTCCATTCAAGTCAAACTTCGTTTTACTTTTCTCAATTTATAGATTATTTTAATGGCATTTTTAAAAGTGCTTATTTTGTGTTCAGCACTGTTCAAGCCCCTAGGTCCCAGGCATGGCTGCCTTGCTCACAGAAAAGGCAATTCCAGAAACTTCTAGGAAACAGCCTGCAGATGTGGTCATGATAGATGTGCTTGCGGCACACATAAAGTGTCTATTATATTGTTATATTGTACTATCCCAAGTGCCTAGCACAATGCTCTGCACACAGTAAGTGCTCAATAAGTCTGATTGATTGATTCATTGATTGGGGCAGCCATGGAAGGAACAGGAAAGGAAGAGTAAGGCAGTGGCAATGAAAGGAAAAAGGAAAAGTAGGAAGGAGGAGTCAAAGTGAGTGAGTAGTATTGGCTGTCTCTAGTTAACGTGCTACTGTTGCTGCCTCCACTGATGCTGTTTTCATGCCGCCTCTCCTGACTTTTAGCTGAGAGAGGGGTATCAAGCAGTTCGTACTATCACTTTGGGCTCAGGAGAATAGGACTCAAAAATTTGTGACCATCCCATCTGCCATGGGACAAATGGTCACCTTAGTCTTTATTTTTTATGGTACTTTGTTAAGCTCTTACTATGTGGCAGCCACTGCACTGAGCACTGAGCTAGATCCAAGGTTATTGGTTTGGACACAGCTCCTGTCCCACATGGGGCTCCAAGTCTCACACTGGAAGGAAGAGGATTGAATCCCCATTTTATGGATGAGGTGACTGAGGCATAGAGAAGTTAAGTGACTTGCCAAACAGCAGACAGGGGGTGGAGCAGGCATTAGAACTCAGTCTGCTGATTTTCAGGCCCAAGCTCTTTCCATTAGGCCACGTTTCTTATTTAATGAATAGCACTCGTGGTGTCATACAAAGCGCTTAGTACAGTGCTCTGCACACAGTAAGCGCTCAATAAATACGATTGATTGATTGATACAACTTTATGTTCCTTATTTTTTTCTTTAAGGCACCTTTCACCTTCTGATTTCTCAAGCTATAGATGAAGGGATTAAGCACGGGGATCACGATGGTGTAGAACACAGAAGCAATTTTATCAGTGTCCAGTGAATGATTTGATTTGGGCTGTAAATACATGAAGATGGTGGTCCCGTAAAGTATGGTAACAGATGTTCAGTGGGAGGCGCAGGTGGAGAAGGCTTTCCATCTTCCTTCAGAAGAGTGGATCCTTAAGATGGCCAGGAGAATAAAAAAGTAAGAGATAAGGACAATCACAAGTGAGCCGAGTGTATTAAAACCAGCAAATGCAAACATCAGCCTCTCTTTGATGTGGGTATCAGAGCAAGACAATGCTAACAAGGGGATGTCATCGCAGTAGAAATGATTGATGACACTGGAGCCACAATAGGAGAAACGAAATGTCAGAAATGTGTGAAAAAATCTGACCGAAAAACAGTATAGGTAAATACCAACTACCAGTTGGGTACACAGTTTCCAAGACATCACAGTTGTATAAAGAAGAGGTTGGCAGATTGCCACATAACGGTCATACGCCATCCATGCCAGGAGAGAAAGTTCTGCACCTATACAAGTGATGAAGCAACACACTTGAATAGCACAGGCTGTGAAGGAAATGCTTTTCAGCTCTACAACCAAGTCCATCAGCATGTTGGGAGTGATGGAGGAGGTAAAACTGAAATCAACAAAGGCTAATTGGCTTAGGAAAAAGTACATAGGAGTGTGAAGTCGAGGGCTGAGCCCAATTAATCCAATCAATCCAATCAGTCCAAGATTCCCCATGACACTAAGTACATAGATCAATAGAAAATGTACAAAAAGGATGGCCTGCATCTGTATGCTAACTGTGAGCCCCATCAGAATGAACTCTGTCACTCCAGAATAGTTACCTCGCCCCATGAGATCCTGCAGATTTCCCAGCCTTTAACCCAGGAGGTGGGATTTTATTAGCGAAGCAAGAATAAAGCAGTGGGTGATTCAGGCTAATGGAATAGCATTTAGCCCACGTCATCCCCCGGGCCTGGAATGCCCTCCCTCTGCCCATCCGCCAAGCTACCTCTCTTCCTCCCTTCAAGGCCCTACTGAGAGCTCACCTCCTCCAGGAGGCCTTCCCAGACTGAGCCCCTTCCTTCCTCTCCCCCTCGTCCCCCTCTCCATCCCCCCATCTTACCTCCTTCCCTTCCCCACAGCACCTGTATATATGTATATATGTTTGTACATATTTATTACTCTATTTATTTATTTATTTATTTTACTTGTACATATCAATTCTATATATTTTATTTTGTTAGTATGCTTGGTTTTGTTCTCTGTCTCCCCCTTTTAGACTGTGAGCCCACTGTTGGGTAGGGACTGTCTCTATATGTTGCCAATTTGTACTTCCCAAGCACTTAGTACAGTGCTCTGCACATAGTAAGCGCTAAATAAATACGATTGATGATGATGATGATGATAACATAACAGAATAACATTTAGTTTAACGTGAACTTCCCCCTCCCAATATATTTTTAGACAATCAACTTCAAAAGCACTGACCTGTAGTAGTAGCAGTAGCAGTAGTACCATTTATTGAGTGATCATTTGGTGTGGTGTGCTACTGAGGGACTAGGCAAGGACAGAATAAAGAATATTAGTTCAAGTAATAGACCTTCCCATCTAGAAAATTAGGGATGTTGATTATCTTCATTTCATTTGAATTTTTCCAAGGGCGAGAGTGAGCTCATCAAAACCGTACTTGAATGGATAAATATTTTCTTCTCATTTACAGGTTGGCACTAAGTAGTCTGTGTCCGACGGTTGGTGCAGCCTTGATAAGGATAAGGATTTCATTAGTTCCCGAATATTCTTCAGAAACTCAGGCAATTTTAACGAGATGAACTCCTTCTCGGGGGAAATTATTTCAAGACTTCATTTTGGGGATGGAAAAGGAACCATTTACCCTGGAGAGAAGTAGAAACAAATTTCACCAGAGGAACTGTGAAGAGGAAAAGCTTATTATGAAAGAGTTCTGGAGCCTGCCAAGTCATTGAACCACAGCTATTTGGCTGTGGTTCTTGAGGTCCCTCCAATGAGCCCCCAGGGGAGATAATAATAATTATTCTAAAAGTATTATTTAATAAACAAATTATTAAAATAATAATAACTATTATTATTATGGTATTTGTTAAGCGCTTACTATGTGCCAAGCAAAGTAGATACATAGTAGACTACAAAGTAATCAGGTTGTTTTACGTGGGGCTCACAGTCTTAATCCCCATTTTACAGATGAGGTAACTGAGGTAGAGACATTTAGTGACTTGTCCAAAGTCACACAGCTGATAAATGGTGAAGCAGGGGTTAGAACACATTAACTCTGACTTCCAAGGCCGTGCTCTTTCCACCAAGCCACGCTGCTTCTCCCACCCCTCACCCCTCACCACTTACCTCCTCCTCTAGCTACAGACCCCTCCTCTAATCTCCATTTGCAGCAGGGGTGTGCCTGCTTCAATTGGAGATTCATCCCTGGGCAAAATGGCTTGCATATTCTTCAGGAACTCAGGCAACTTTAACGAGATGAACTCATTCTCGGGGGAAATTATTTCAAGGCTTCATTTTGGGGATGGAAAAGGAATCATTTACCCTGGAGAGAAGTAGAAGCAAATTTCACCAGGGGAACTGTGAAGAGGAAAAGCTTATTACGAAAGAGTTCTGGAGTCTGCCAAGTCACTGAACCACAGCTATTTGGCTGCGGTTCTTGAGGTCCCTCCAATGAGCCCCCAGTGGAGATAATAATAATAATTCTAAAAGTATTATTTAATGAACAAATTATTAAAATAATAACTATTATTATAGTTATTATAGCTATTGTTATTATTATAACACTTCCTTCCAAGATGGCCCTTAAATCTCAGGGAGCCAACTCATTGGGAAACGAGCCCAACATCAAATTGTCAGTAATACACATAGTTTCTCCCCTGACACTCCCTGTGAGGGAACTAGGAATTCTTGGGTTCACTCTCCAAGCTGAGTAGGGTGGAAAAATACATTATTGCCTTTTATTTATGTCTATAGGAATGTCCCTTTGCAGTCTCAAGGCACCCCATTTTCCCCTCAGGCATTAGAGGGTAACCAGGCGCAACACTGCTTTTCATGTTGGGTCTTTTTCCCATCAGTTTTCCAGGAAGATTTTCATGAGAAATTTTTGGGGAACCAGTAGGGGAGGTGAGCAGGGACGAGGATGAACTTCTGAAGTTCAGCAAAATACTAGACAGAAACCACCTTTTAAAAATCATCACCAATAAAAGGGCAATACTGGATTTGTAGCTCTGTAGACAGAAAATTGTAATCGTAAATTAATTCCTTCCTTCAATGAACCTATTTGTAAATACTCTTCTGTATCTGTTCCATTGGAGTGTGAACGGTAGAGCAGGGAATTTGTCACTTTTCTGTTTTGCATTTCCTAGGCACTTAGTACAGGGCATTGCATCCAGTGGGCACTCAGTAAATATTACTGCGATGACTACTACTGTGATTTGAGAACCAAGTAAGATTTTCCTGGCTTATTAACAACAACAATAATAATAATAGTATTTGTTAAGCACTTACTATGTTTCAGGCACTGTTCTAAGCATTGGGGTAGATACAAGCTAATCAGTTTGGACACAGTCCCTGTCTCACATGGGGTTTACAGTCTTAATCCCCATTTTACAGATGAGGTAGTTGAGGCACAGAGAATTTAAGGGACTTGCCCAAGGTCACGCAGCAGACAAGTGGTGGAACTGAGGTTAACACCCCTGTCCTGTATAAACAAGAGTTATTTCATCAACTGCAACAGAGAAGGTACAGTGCTCTGCACACATTAAGCGCTCAATAAATACGATTTGAATTGAATTGAGTTGAATTCTGATTCACAGGTCAATGCTTTATCCATAGGCCATGCCCTTTCTCACAAGTAACCTCTGAAGAGGAGTGAAGAGCTTCTCTCCTGGATGGCCCCTTTTGCTAAGGTTATGGCTTATACTTACTTTCTATGTTGCAGTTGATGAAATAATCCTTGTTTACACATAACGCCTTCCTTTGCAGCTTAATTATTTAAGGAAGAAGCCAGATATTGGGCCATCCCAATGATCCCCCTCTCCATCCCCGCTATCTTATCTCCTTCCCTTCCCCACAGCACCTGTATATATGTATATATGTTTGTATATATTTATTACTCTTTTTGTTTATTTATTTATTTTACTTGTACATATCTATTCTATTTACTTTATTTTGTTAGTATGTTTGGTTTTATTCTCTGTCTTTTAGACTGTGAGCCCACTGTTGGGTAGGGACTGTCTCTATATGTTGCCAACTTGTACTTCCCAAGCGCTTAGTACAGTGCTCTGCACACAGTAAGCACTCAATAAATACGATTGATTGATTGATTGATTGATCTCATTATGGTTATTAATTATCAGGAAATCACACAATTCAGTAAAGACCAACATACCTCAGTACTGGAAGTTATGAAATCTTCAAGATCATCAGTCCCTAGCAGAAGTCCTTCCTCATACCTCTTTAACTCTTCCACTCTCATCTGGATAATTTAAAGGGTAATTCCTTTAGGAAGGCAGTGGGTTTTTAAGCATTATTTCAAAGCCTATTTTACATTATGGAAAAATGAATGACCCAGTTCCTTCTTCTTCTTGCAAATACTCCTGGAAAAATGCAGATTGCATGGGATAACTTATATATTGAAATTTATTCCCCTTGGAATATGTTTCCTGAAGGACTCATCAGAGAATATGTAAAGTAAACAGTGAGTAACCTAGGAGCATACCTTAATAAGGATTTTAAATAGCATACCCCAGTGGGCTAAGAGTCACAGAGACATTTGAAAGTGGGAATTGAGGAATTGTAGGCCCCTCTCTGAACTGTAAGCTCATTATGGGCAGAGAACATGTCTCCAAGCTCTTAGTATGGTGATCTGCACATAGTAAATGATCAATACATACCATTGATTGATTGATTGATTATTTGGTAAAAATCAATCAGTAGTATTTAACAAGTGCTTAGTGTGCATGGGGCACTGTGCTAAGCATTTGGGTGAGAACCATAGAGTAAGTAGACATGATGCCTGCCCTCAAAGAGCTTAAAACAGCTTTCAAAATGAAATGTCATCCATGGGTGGGAAAGAATGAAACCAAAGAAGATGAAAGATTACTGCAGCAATGCACCCCTTCCTACTCCTGCCTCAATCCAAGTAGAACTCTTTAAATCACATGCTTGGGGTTTTGCAAAAGTGCCGAGGTCATGTGTAATACATTGCATCTGTGGAAGGTAGACTGGGTAAAAATAATTATAATGATAATTATTATAATAATTATGTGTTTGTTACACACTTACTATGTGACAAGCACTGTTCTAAGCACTGGGGTAGATACAAGGTAATCAGGTCGTACACAGTCCCTGTCTCATATGGGGATCACAGCCTTTATTCCCATTTTACTGATAGGTAACTGAGGCACAGAGAAGTGAAGTGACTTGACCAAAGTCACACAGCAGACCAGAGGCGGAGCCGAGATTAGAACTCAGGTCCTTCTAACTCTCAGGCCCCCACTTTACTAGGCCATGCTTCTTCTTTAGCTACCTCATCTTCCCCTATACACACATGCACACATGCACACTCACTCCACAGCCCATTATGCAATTGAAAAAGTCAATTATGACTTGACAATAATAGCGTCTATTAAACCCTTACTCTGTGTCAACCACTCTTCTCTGATGTATATAGATGATCACTTCAGATACAGTTCCTGCCCCATGTGGGACTCACACTGTGAGAGAGAAAGGCAGTTTCTATTTTGTAAGAATTTTCCACGGCTGAAAATTTTGTTACTTCGATTTCAAGAGAATTATTTCCATTAGAAAATCCTTTCTGAATTGCTAATTATTTGAAAGTTGCTATTTTCTATCCTCAACATTTTAAAGTTATTTTTAGTAAAAGCATCTCTATCAGAATTCTCTCCCATCTCTTCCATGTAGGGAATACAAGCAAATTCAGGGAGCTCAATGTTATAATGAACTGTCATTAAGATCCAGTATTGTTTGCTTGCTTTGACTCAGAAAAGTAATTCAACTGAACTTCATTTGAATTTCATCCTACAGAAATTGAATTTCATTTCCAAAGTTTAATTTGGTGTCTTTCAAAGCGTGTTATTGCTTGGGATTAGTTTCAGTGTTCAGTGTTTCAGTGTTCCTGGTTGGCAAACAGCTGATTTTTATTAAAATTCATCAGAGAACATTTTCAACCTCAAACTTGCTCAGAAAATTCTAGTGCCTTGACTAGTTCCCATATTATATTCGTATACTCCATTATGATTTGGTTTAACATTTTTTAATGTTGTTAATGCTTTAATGTTAACATTTTTGTCTGATTCTGTTTTTTTTTCCACCACAGGAAAAATTTCAGGTCACTCCACCTGTGCTGTATTTGAATTTTTTTTTACCAGCCCTGAATTTCTGGTCCAATCATCAGCATCATCAGCATCATCAACGCGGTGCTTGCTAAGCATTTTCTATATGCTAAACAGTGTAATAAGTGCTGGAGTAGATACAAGATAATCAGGTCCCACATACGAGGTAACTGAAGCCCAGAGAAGTGAAGTGACTTCCTCAAGGTCAACCAGCAGACAAGTGGCAGAACCAGAATTAAAACTCAGGGCCTACTGATTCCCTGGCTTGTCCTCTTTCCACTAGGACATGCTGCTTCTCATGCTGGCCTACCCTCCCACCCTACATGGATACACAAATTAATTAATTTAAGACCGGATAACATAGTGAAATGGCCCAAGAAGTTGGAGACAATGCAGTGAGGATGTTGGCTTCCAGAAGTGTCCCATACTGCACTGCCTGTAGGGTAAAAGACATTGGTCAATTCATAAGTCGCAGGAGCAAGATGACTTTTCCCAAGGAAACTGCAGTGGAATTTCTGTTAATTGTGGTATTTATTAAGAATTTATTATGAATCAAGCCCTGGGATAGATACAGGAAAATCAGACTGGACACAGTCCAATCCTACCTGGGGCTCACAGTCAAAGGGGGAAGGAAGGAAGACAAATATTTAATCCTTATTTTACAAATGAGGAAACTGAGGCATCAATCAATCAATCAATCAATCAATCATATTTATTGAGTGCTTACTGTGTGCAGAGCACTGTACTAAGCACTTGGAAAGAAGCATAGAGGTGGAACTGAGGCATAGAGAAGCAGCGTGACTCAGTGGAAAGAGCATGGGCTTTGGAGTCAGAGGTCATGGGTTCAAATCCCAGCTCCACCAATTGTCAGCTGTGTGACTTTGGGCAAGTCACTTCACTTCTCGGTCCCTCAGTTACCTCATCTGTCAAATGGGGATTAAAACTGTGAGCCCTCCGTGGGACAATCTGATCACCTTGTATCCTCCCCAGTGCTTAGAACAGTGCTTTGCACATAGTAAGCGCTTAATAAATGCCATTATTATTATTATTATAAAGAAGTAAAGTGACTTGCCCAAGGGCACATAGCAGGTAAGGAGCGGAGCTGGGATTAGAGCCTAGATCTCCTAACTCCCGTTGCTGTGCTCTTTCCACCAAGCTATGCTTATCCCTACTTTTTCCAAAAAGTGCTAGGAAATTGGGCAGGTTTCTGTCATTCCATTATGCCACAAACTGAGGGAAATATGTCTGGGCAGAAGGTAGAAGTTCAGAGCGGATTTACATATTCTGCTCCTTGCTTGACTAGTGCCCTTTTCTGTCCCCAGATGATAACGAAGTTCTATTTTCAAGTCAAATACCTAATTGACTGGAACATTTGAAAATGACCGAAAACATCTTTTGATGTGGTGCAAATTTCTGAGCATGGTCCTTTTCTAATTCCCCAGCTTGATGATCTGATCTTTATATTATTATTATATTGTCATTATTATTGATAAAGACCTGATCTTATATATTATATTAAAAGGTAACAGTCCAGGGATGCTTTAAGCAGGATCTGGGTCTTATTATTAAAGTGTTTTATTGAACAGATTTCAGGATTTCAGGAGTTTGAAATGTAGCCAACGAGCTGTGAGAGTTCTTTCCAGGGCCTCCTTCACCTCCCGGTTCCTCAGACTGTAGATGAGGGGGTTCAGCAAAGGAATCACCTGGGTGTAAAACACGGAGGCCATTTTATCTGTTTCAAATGAATGACTAGATTGTGGCCGCATGTACATAAAAATCAGAGTCCCGTAGAACACAGTCACCCCGACTAGGTGGGAACCACAAGTAGAAAAGACTTTATGTCTGCCTTGGGCAGAACGGATCTTTAGGATGGTAGAGATGATGAAGATGTAGGAGACCAGGACAACCAGGAGGGAGAAAATCAAATTGACAGTAGAACCTCCCAAAATGAAATATTCTATGACACGGGTGTCAGAACAGGACAACGCCAGGATGGGTAGGCTATCGCAGTAGAAATGATCGATGACGTTATCGCCGCAGAAGGACAACTGAAACGTGAAGACTACCGTAAACAGGGCGACGGCGAAGCTGTAGATGTAGGGAATGGCAACCAAAAGAGTGCAAACTTTCTTTGAGACAATGAGCTTGTAGAGCAGAGGATTACAGATGGCCATGTAACGGTCATAGGCCATCGCAGACAGGAAGAAAAGTTCGGTAATGATAAAAGTAATGAAACAACAGAGTTGTATGGCGCAGAGGTAGAAGGAAATGGATTTTCTCTCTTCCAACAAATTGACCAGCATTTGGGGGCCCACGGCTGTGGAATAGCCAACATCAACCAAAGCCAAGTGGCCGAGGAAAAAGTACATGGGAGTTTGAAGTCGAGAATCAGTTCTGGTCAGGAACATGAGGCCCAGGTTCCCCACAACTGCGGCACAGTAGATAAGCAGAAACACGACGAAGAGAGGTATCTGCAGCTCTCGAAGGTTTGTGAGCCCTGTGAGAATGAACTCACTCAGCTGGGAATGATTTCCTTCAGCCATGATCCCCGGGGTGGGTATCTGTAGCTGGAGACAGGAGAGCAGTCTAAGTATTATCCTTCATTTTTTAGCTCACATTCATTCAGGAAGGGGAGGTAAAAGGCATTTCTTTTGAGCACCTTCAATTTAGATTGTTTTTCATCTTAAAGAAAAGTTATTTTAGTCTCTAGACTCTGAGCTCATTGTGGACAGTGAATGTGTCTGTTGTTGTAGTGAACTCTCCCAAGCCCTTAGTACAGTGCTTTGCACACAGTAAGTACTCAGTAAATACGATTGAATGATTGAATAGTCCTTCTTGGATCTTGAACAGTTTGAGGTTCCGCACCTTTTTTTTCCACCCAGTTCTTTAGCAGGTTACGATTAACACAAAACAAGTATAGAAAAAATTAACGAAGAGCTATCACCACTCTGGTACATGATGAGGAAAAGATTAGAGACCTGCGGACAACAAGTATCAGTGGTAGCGTTTATTGAGCACCCATTTGGTGTGGTTCACTGTACTATGTGCTTGGGAAGTACAGACTAAGTGACATGTTTCCTGCCCACAAGAAGCTTACATCCTAAGGGGGGAAGCAAACATAAAAATATAAAAATAAGCACAGAATATTCTTATAATTTTGCATGCTGTTCAAATTTATTCAAAAGAGAGCATTCCCTTTCTACTATGATCAGGGCAGTTACTTCATATGCCTAATAGGTGGTCCTCAAAACAAACAGAAAGTTTCTTAGTCGAAAACTTCAACACATCAGATAATCAAGACTCTATGTAATGACCTTGGTATCGAATAAATGCAGAGTTCATAACAGAATGAACATGCTTGTGTGAGTTCTTAGATGAGAATTCACCAAGAAGCATAGATTCGAGTCCTTCTCATGTCCGACAATGACTCTCCCTTGCTTCAAAGCCTTATTGAAGGCACATCTCCTCCAAGAGGCCTTTCTTGACTAAGCCCTCCATTCTTCTTCTCCCACTCTCTTCTGTGTCACCCTGACTTAGTCCCTTTATTCATCCCCTTTCCTAGCCCCACAGCACTTATGTACATATCTGTAATTCTGTAATTGAGAAGCAGCGTGGCTCAGTGGAAAGAGCATGGGCTTGGGAGTCAGAGGTTGTGGGTTCTAATCCTGAGTTTGTCACATCAGCTGTGTGACTTTGGGCAAGTCACTTAACTTCTCTGTGCCTCAGTTACCTCATCTGTAAAATGGGGATTAAGACTGAGCCCATTGTTGGGTAGGGCTGTCTATATATTTTGCCAACTTGTGCTTCCCAAGCGCTTAGTACAGTGCTCTGCACACAGTAAGTGCTCAATAAATATGATTGAATGAATGAATGAACATGGGACAACCTGATTACCTTGTATCTACCCCAGTGCTTAGAACAGTACTTGGCACATTCATACAATCATATTTATTGAGCGCTTACTGTGTGCAGCGCACTGTACTAAGCACTTAACAAATACCATCATTATTATTATTAATTCCCTTATATTAATGTCAGTCTCCTCCTCTAGACTGTCAGCTTATTGTGGGTAGGGGTTGTGATGGTTTATTGTTAGGTTGTACTATCCTAAGTGACAGCACACTGCTCTGTATACTGTAAATGTCTATAGGTACAGTTGACTGACTGACATATTATTAGTGCTAATATACATGTACCTCATTCTCGCCTGTCCCGCCATCAACCTCCGGACCACATCCTTCCCCTGGCCTGTAATGCCCTCCCTCCACACAACCACCAAGCTAGCTCTCTTCCTCTCTTCAAAGCCCTACTGAGAGCTCACCTCCTCCAAGAGGCCTTCCCAGACTGAGCCCCCTTTTCCCTCTCTCCTCCCCATCTCCCCCGCCCTACCTCCTTCCCCTCCCCACAGCATTTGTATATATATTTGTACAGATTTATTACTCTATTTTACTTGTACACACTTACTCTTCTCTTCATTTTGTTAATGATGTTCATATAGTTTTAATTCTATTCGTTCTGACGACTTTGACACCTGGCTATATGTTTTGTTTTGTTGTCTGTCTCTCCTTTCTAGACTGTGAGCCCGTTGTTGGGACCGTCTCTCTAAGTTGCCAACGTGTACTTCCCAAGCGCTTAGTACAGTGCTCTGCACACAGTAAGCACTCAGTAAATATGATTGATTGATTGATTGATTGATGTGGGGAGAGCATAGATGTTTGGCATAAGCATAGTGCTGGCCAGCCTCTTTGGCAATCAGCTTCCCCATTGGGGTACAGACAGGAGTTGCCCTTTAGAGATCCTTGGGGTTATAGAGGGGAGTGAAGTTAGTGACCACATACCTCTTTAAATAAAAAGGTGGCATCGAGACTGCTTAGAACAGTGCTCTGCACACAGTAAGCACTCAATAAATACGATTGATTGATTGATCAAGAGAGGGGGCAATAGCGGCTTCCCAGAAAAGCTTGCCAGAGGTAGCTGAGCCCCCCAAACAGGACTGCTTTTTATTCTCATGCCCCAGTGGAACGAGACAGAGCATGGAAGTCAGAGGACATGCGTTCTATTCCTGGCTCCACCGCTTGTCTGCTTTATGATTATGGGCAAGTCACTTCACTTCTCTGTGCCTCAGTTACCTCCTCTGTAAAATGAGGATTAAGACTGTGAGCCCCACGCGGGACAGGCACCATGTCCAACCTGTTTATCTTGTATCTACCCCAGTACTTACAACAGGTCTTGGAACACTGTAAGCACTTAATAATAATAATAATAATAATAATGGCATTTGTTAAGTGCTTATTATGTGCAAAGCACTGTACTAAGTGCTGGGGAGGTTACAAGATGATCAGATTGTCCCACGGGGGGCTCACAGTCTTAATCCCTATTTTACAGATGAGGTAACTGAGGCTGAGAGAAGTGAAGTAACTTGCCCAAAGTCACACAGCTGACAAGTGGTGGGGCTGGGATTTGAACCCATGACCTCTGACTCCAAAGCCCGTGCTCTTTCCACTGAGCCATGTTGAGCCACACATACCACAATTATGATAATAATAATAATAATAATAATAATTATTATTATTATTATTATTATTATCTATCAAACATAGCCCACATCCTGGCCACTGGCCACCTTTCCTCAACCCATATGCATCTTGGGCTTGTAGACAAAGAACATGCTTATCAACTCTGTTATACTGAACTCTCCCAAGCACTTAGGACAGTACTCTGCACACAGCAGTCACTCAAGGAAAATACCATTTTTATTAAGCAGTTATGTTCCAGCACTGTGCTAAGCATTGGGGGTAGGTACAATACAGTCAGATCAGACACAATCTCTTTTCCATATGGGGCTCACAGTCTATGGAAGGAGGAGGGAAAATAGGCATTTTATTCCCATTTTATGGATGAGGAAACTGAGACACAGAGAAGGTAAGTCCATTGTCACACATCCAGTAAGTGGTGGAGCTGGGATTAGAACCCAGGTTCCGGATTCCCAGCCCTGTGCTCTTATCATTAAGCCATGCTACTTCCCTGCTCTAGAGCTGACCCGATCTTAGATTTCTTGATTTGCCTTTGCAACTTTTCAGTCCCAAATAAAATCAAGAATTTCCAAATGACTTTAGGAACATCTCAAAAAAAAAAAACCCAGTGAGATTCATAGATAAAATAAAATCCACAATCAGAAAAGCAATTCCATAAGCGTGCCTCAGTGGAAAGAGCCCGGGCTTTGGAGTTAAAGGTCATAGGTTCAAATCCCAGATCCACCACTTGTCAGCTGTGTGACTTTGAGCAAGTCAGTTCACTTCTCTGTGCCTCAGTTACCCCATCTGTAAATTGGGAATTAAGACTGTGAGCCCCCCGTGGGACAACCTGATCACCTTGTAACCTCCTCAGCGCTTAGAACAGTGCTTTGCACATAGTAAGTGCTTAATAAATGCTATCATTATTATTATTATTATTATCAGCCACAGGGACTTGGTCTTCTAACTCTGTTGTGCTCTTTCAAGAGATTAGAACAGTGCTCTGCACAAAAGGAAGATAAGATAATCCTATCAGGACTGGAGTAAGGGTGAAATTATGAGGATCTAATGACAATATTATAGGAAAAGACTGGGAGAGACAACATATATTAAGGTCAACTAGAACAAGAAGACAATATGGAGTATTAATAATAATGTAATTTGTTAAGCGCTTACCATATGCTGAACACTGTTCTAAGTGCTGGGGTGGATACAAGGTAATCAGGTTGCCCCAAATGGGGCTCACAGTCTTTACCCCCATTTTCCAGATGAGGTAACTGAGGCCCAGAGAAGTGAAGTGACTTGCCCAAGGCCACACAGCAGACAGGTGGAGCCAGGATTAGAATCCATTCATTCATTCAATCGTATTTACTGAGCGCTTACTGTGCGCAGAGCACTGTACTAAGCGCTTGGGAAGTACAAGTTGAATCCATGCCCTCTGACTCCCAAGCCCGTTCTCTTTCCACTGAGTCATGCTACTTCTCCAACATTAATAATTAATACTTTGTGTAAAATATTAGTATCAAGCATGCAAATAGCTATGATGATCTAATTTGTTATCATTTATGTGATGTGTTAATTTTAAAGGAGAATTTAGTTGTGTTCACCTTTAAGGAAGTTCCCGCAGCAGGAGATACTGGAGCAGAAGACAAGATGGCAGCAGCAGCAGCAGCAGCAGCAGGTCAGTTCATAAAAACAGAAAACATACCTTCCCACCACTTATTTGTGGTTCTGAAAAACGTGAATTACCCATCTTAATGGAAAAGTAATTCACTAGCGATGGCAGCGTTTTGTCCTGAATGAAGCAACCCCTAAATATTTTCCTTGAAGGGAGTTAGATTACTTATCTCGTCAAGTAAACATTTGATTTGGTTCTGAGCATTTAAAAAAATGCAGAAAGAAACCTGGCAATCTGACTGACCTGAGGAGGAGAACTTGATTTTCCTCACTCAGTTGGCTCCTGCCTGAAGCTGCTGGAGCATCTTGTTTGCTTCTGCTTCCCTCTAAGGACCTCAGTCTTGCCCCGTCCTCCCAGGGTAGAATGGAATCACAAAGGGAATGCCAGCTCCCTGGGAACAGGAGAAGGATGTTGTCTCCTAATTAGACAGTAGCCTACTCTGCAATCCTTAAATAATCAACGTTCAAGGACTTTCCTCTTTGGGAACCAGGGAATTGATTGCTCTCAGTAACTTAGATGTCCCAGGGCAAAATAAAACAAATAACCAGGATACTTAGACTGTGAGCCCCAAGTGCTAAACCTAATTTTCTTATATCATCATCATCATCATCATCAATCGTATTTATTGAGCGCTTACTGTGTGCAGAGCACTGTACTAAGCGCTTGGGAAGTACAAATTGGCAACATATAGAGACAGTCCCTACCCAACAGTGGGCTCACAGTCTAAAAGGGGGAGACAAAACCAAACATACTACAAAATAAAATATCTTATTTTATTATATATCTTATTATAGATATCTTATATATAATTAATTATACAACTATATATAAATATTATATTAATAATATAATATTATTAATAATATAGCATATTAATATATTATAACATATTAATTATATTATATAATTATATATTATATATTATTTAATTATATTTTATTTATTAAATACAAAATATTTTTTTCCCAGTGCTTAGTACAGTGCTTGGAACATGGTAAGTGCTTACTAATAAATTATTATTAAGTCAGCTTATGCAAAGTTAAATTGAGTGAGGAGAATTACTTGATGAATTTGGACAAATGGTGTGATATATTTTGGGCTACATAGTCCTGGGAACTACCTCTATCCATTACTTGTCCATGGAGGAAGAAATCATCAGTATTTATATCGATTGAGGGCTACTCTTCTGTATGTGTCCATTCAGACCCACATTATCTCAAGAAATCTCACCTCAAAATGCATTTGGATCTGAATGATCCCATTCAGATATTTTAAGTGGATGGATTGATTTTCTCTGGACGATTCTCTTCAAGGTGCCGTTTTAGGTCCCGATTATCATGGCAATATATATTAATTTAGCCACTCCTGCATGCTTGAAGAAGAGCATGAATCTTACTACCAATTCTGATTCTAAGATTGGAGGGCACATTCTGTCATAGATGGGAAACTGGTAGCAATGGGAAAAAAAGAGTAGGGGGTTACATAATCATAATAATAATAATGATAATTCTGGTATTTGTTAAGTGATTACTGTGTGCCCGGCACTGTACTAAGTGCTGGAGTGGTTACAAGCAAATCGGGTTGGATGCAGTCCCTGTCCCACATGTTGCTCACAGTCTCAATCTCCATTTTACAGATGAGAGAACTGAGGCATAGAAGATTTAAGTGATTTGCCCAACGTCATACAGTAGACAATTGGCGAATGGGATTAGAACCCATTACCTTCTGACTTTCCAGCCCATGATTTATCCACTCTGCCATGTAGCTCTTAACGGTCATTTTCCTAGACAGAGAAGAGTTAATAGGGATTGTTGCTAGGACCTGTTCAATTTATCAATTTCATCTGATAAATCTGGTATCTCTCTTCTACTTAGGCTCTGAGCCCCATGTGGGACAGGGACTGTGTCTTACCTGATTTACTCATATATACCCTAGCACTGCTCAGTGCTGAGACAGAGAAGCAGCGTGGCTCAGTTGAAAGAGCCCGGGCTTGGGAGTCAGAGGTCATGGGTTCTAATCCTGGCTGCACCACTTGTCAGCTGTGTGACTTTGGGCAAGTCACTTCACTTTTCTGTGCCTCAGTTCCCTTATCTGTAAAATGAGGATGAAGACTGTGAGCCCCACGTGGGACAACCTGATCACCTTGTAACCTCCCCAGCACTTAGAACAGTGTTTTGCACATAGTAAGCACTTAGCAAATGCCATTATTATTATTATTATTATTTTTATGTCTCTTCCACTTGTCTGCTGTATGACCTTGGGCAAGTCACTTCCAATCACTTTCCACTTATTCTATCCATCATGCAACACAAAGTAACATTTCAGGGAGTCCAGGGTGACATCATTATGCTTTCAATACCAGTTGAGGTTTGGGATCAGGCAGAAACTCCTCACCCTGGGCTTCAAGGCTGTCCATCACCTCGCCCCCTCCTACCTCACCTCCCTTCTCTCCTTCTCCAGCCCAGCCTGCACCCTCCACTCCTCCACCGCTAATCTCCTCACCGTACCTCGTTCTCGCCTGTCCCGCCATCAACCCCCGGCCCACGTCATCCCCCGGGCCTGGAATGTCCTCCCTCTGCCCATCCGCCAAGCTACCTCTCTTCCTCCCTTCAAGGCCCTACTGAGAGCTCACCTCCTCCAGGAGGCCTTCCCAGACTGAGCCCCTTCCTTTCTCTCCCCCTCGTCCCCCTCTCCATCCCCCCCATCTTACCTCCTTCCCTTCCCCACAGCACCTGTATATATGTATATGTTTGTACATATTTATTACTCTACTTATTCATTTATTTATTTTACTTGTACATATCTATTCTATTTATTTTATTTTGTTAGTATGTTTGGTTTTGTTCTCTGTCTCCCCCTTTTAGACTGTGAGCCCACTGTTGGGTAGGGACTGTCTCTATATGTTGCCAATTTGTACTTCCCAAGCGCTTAGTACAGTGCTCTGCACACAGTAAGCGCTCAATAGATATGATTGATGATGATGATGATGATGATGATAAGTAGTTATCAATAAGAATAAAATACCCTTCATATAGAGACGTACACTCAAATATTCTAAAATGCTAATTATCCTTTTCTCCAAATGGAATTCTGAATGAAAAATTTGGGCTTTCATTTAGATATTATATATCTCACTTTCCACAAAATCTACAGTTTCCCAGCCTACCTGTAGAAAAGAGGATCCAAAAATCACAGGGCAAGGAAGGGCTTTGGGTGGTTTGGTGTCTACATCAGTTATATTTACTTAACTAGCTCCAGGGGCTCAATACACATAAATGCCTCCGGGGAATATAACCCAATGAGGATCCCAGTTATCTATGGGAACAAATACAAATGGGACAGAAATACAATGTATTTCTGGATGGTAAATGAAGGCAGAGAAGTAGCATGACCTAGTGGAAAGCTCTTAGTCCTGGAAGGGAGAAGACCTGGGTTTTAATTCCAGCACTGCCATTGGCCTTCTCTGTGACCTTGGACAAGTCCCTTAACAACTCTGTGTCTCATTTACCTCATCTATAAAGTGGAGATTCAATACCTGTTCTCTCTCCCATTTAGACTGTGAGCCTCATCATCAATCGTATTTATTGAGCACTTACTGTGTGCAGAGCACTGTACTAAGTGCTTGGGAAGTACAAGTTGGCAACATATAGAGACAGTCCCTACCCAACAGTGGGCTCACAGCCTCATGTGGGATAAGGACTCTGTCCGATCTGAATGCCCGATCTGAATGCATCTAATTTAACGCAGCACTTAGAAGAGTGTTTACCATATAGTAAGTGCTTCACAACCACCACCATTATTATTATTAGCAATAAAACATTTTCTCATACCTTATTATATTACACTATTTCCATTAGATGTCATTATACTAAGGTGGTGACCACAGGCATAGAAAAATAGGGCATAAAACCTACATCTCTGCATTGGCCTCTGACCAGCAGGTCTTGCTTCAATCAATCAGTCCATCAATCTATCGAATTTATGGAGCATTTACTATGAGCAGAGCGCTGCACTAAGCACTTGGGAGAGAACAATACAACAGAATTACCAAACACATGTTTCAGATGGCATTTATTTAGTTAATACTGTGTACAGAGTACTGTCCTAAGTGGTTGGAGGGATATAATACAAAAGAGAAGGTATGGATGATACCTACCCACAAGGAGCTTATGAACTAGAGGGCACAACCGGCAATAAAATACATTACTGATGGATATGTACCTAAGTGCTGTGGGGATGGGGGAGAGTGAATTTCAAAGTCCTTAAGTGACATGGAGGCAGATGCCAAAGGGGTGGTAACCTGGGGTGATGATAGTGGCAGACTATAAGCTCCTCCTATAGACTCTAAGCTCCTTGTAGGCAGGGAGCATGTTTAGCTGTCAGTCAGTCAATCCTATTTATTGAGCTCTTTCTATGTGAAGAGCACTTTACTGAGGCAGAGTACAATGCAATAATAAATAGACATTCCCTGTCCACGTTGAGCTTGCAGTCTAGAAGGGGAGACAGGCATTAATATTAATGTAAATGAATATATTATAGATATGTACATAAATGCTGTGGGACTGTGAGGGGGAATGAACAAAGGGCTCAAGTCAGAGTGACATAGAAGGAATCAATCAATCAATCAATCGTATTTATTGAGCGCTTACTATGTGCAGAGCACTGTACTAAGTGCTTGGGAAGTACAAACTGGCAACACACAGAGACAGTCCCTACCCAACAGTGGGCTCACAGTCTAAAAGGGGGAGACAGAGAACAGAACCAAACATACCAACAAAATAAAATAAATAGGATAGAAATGTACAAGTAAAATAAATAAATAAATAAATAAATAAATAAATAAATAAATAAATAAATAAATAAATAAAGTAATAAATACGTACAACCATATATACATATATACAGGTGCTGTGGGGAAGGGAAGGAGGTAAGATGGGGGGTTGGAGAGGGGGACGAGGGGGAGAGGAAGGAAGGGGCTCAGTCTGGGAAGGCCTCCTGGAGGAGGTGAGCTCTCAGCAGGGCCTTGAAGAGAGGAAGAGAGCTAGCTTGGTGGATGGGCAGAAGGAGGGCATTCCAGGCCCGGGGGATGACGTGGGCCGGGGGTTGATGGCGGGACAGGCGAGAACGAGGTACAGTGAGGAGATTAGCGGTGGAGGAGCGGAGGGTCCCGGCTGGGCAGTAGAAGGAGAGATGGGAGGTGAGGTAGGAGGAGGCGAGGTGATGGAGAGCCTTGAAGCCCGGGGTGAGGAGTTTCTCCCTCATGCGCAGATTGATTGGTAGCCATTGGAGGTTTTTGAGAAGGGGAGTAATATGCCTACAGCGTTTCTGGACAAAGATAATCCGGGCAGCACATGAAGTATGGATTGAAGTGGAGAGAGACACGAGGATGGGAGATCAGAGAGAAGGCTGGTGCAGTAGTCCAGACGGGATAGGATGAGAGCTTGAATGAGCAGGGTAGCAGTTTGGATGGAGAGGAAAGGGCGGATCATGGCAATGTTGCGGAGCTGAGACCGGCAGATTTTGGTGAAGGCTTGGATGTGAGGGGTGAATGAGAGAGCGGAGTCGAGGATGACACCAAGGTTGCGGGCTTGTGAGACGGGAAGGATGGTAGTGCCGTCAACAGAGATGGGAAAGTCAGGGAGAGGACAAGGTTTGGGAGGGAAGACAAGGAGCTCAGTCTTCGACATGTTGAGCTTTAGGTGGCGGGCGGACATCCAGATGGAGATGTCCTGAAGGCAGGAGGAGATGCGAGCCTGGAGGGAGGGGAGAGAGCAGGGGCAGAGATGTAGATCTGGGTGTCATCAGCGTAGAGATGATAGTTGAAGCCGTGGGAGCGAATGAGGTCACCAAGGGAGTGAGTGTAGATTGAGAACAGAAGGGGACCAAGCACTGAACCTGCTTGGAAGTGCTTGGAAGGAAGTGGAAAGGAAGGAAGGAGGGCTTAGTCCATTTATTCAATTGTATTTATTGAATGCTTACTGTGTGCAGAGCACTGTACTAAGTGCTTGGGAGAGTACAATATACCAATAAACAGATACAGCAATGAGCTTCTTGTGTGAACTTTCCCAAGAGATTTGTAAAATGCTCTGCATGTAGCAAGGGTTCCTTAAATATCACTGATTGATTGTACTAGGCCAACAAAAATAAGAGGAACAGTGATGAGGGGACAATATCAGAGGAAATGGTGACAGTGGCATGGATGCAGTGGGGTTAAGATTTCAAAAGTGTCCAGTCTGAGTCGGAAACAGCACCCAGGTTAATGGGGACCTGTGAATGGGGCAGAAGAAACCAGTCCTGCAAATGACATAGAGACTTCCAAAGACATCACACAATCCCTAAGAGTTTTGGTGAAGGAGGCCCATTCACATCTTCTTGGCGTTTAAGTCACACAGTTGTTATGGTAGCAAGACAACACTATAAGAACACGGCTGTCTGTTATGGAGGGTTTGTACATTCAGGCTCTTAAGCAAATGTGTGTTATTAGTGTCATGAGCTATAATGTAGTACTGTTTATTAGTATACATATTTCCAAAGCTTTTGGACTATGCAATCCCCAGAAATGAATTTACATGGCTGTCCACCAGGAGAATACTGACCTAAAGATGATAATAATAATTATAAACGACGTTGGTATTTGTAAAGTGCTTACAGTGTGCCAAGCACTGTTCTAAGCACATGGTTATCAGGTTGTCCCACGTGGGGCTCACAGTCTTAATCCCCATTTTACAGATGAGGCAACTGAAGCCCAGAGAATTGAAGTGAGTTGCCCAAAGTCACACAGCTGGCAAGACTGTGAGCCCGTTGTTGGGTAGGGACCGTCTCTATATGTTGCCAATTTGTATTTCCCAAGTGCTTAGTACAGTGGTCTGCACACAGTAAGCATTCAATAAATATGATTGAGTGAATGAAGGTGGTGGAGCCTGGATTAGAACCCAGGACCTCCGACTCCCAAGCCAGTGGTCTTTCCACTAAGACACGTTGATTCTCTACATCTAAAGACGTACACCTAGTTCACCTAGTTAGAAAAATCATGAATGACACTGCAGGATACTTCCATGATTACAACCAAGTACTCCCATTTTGGACTTTTTTTTGTTTCTTTAAAGCGCTTACTATGTTTAAAGCATGGTTCTAAGTGCTGGGGAGGTTACAAGGAGATCAGGTTGTCCCACGGGGGGATCACAGTCTTAATCACCATTTTAGAGATGCACAGAGAAGTTAAGTGACTTGCCCAAAGTCACACAGCTGAAAATTGGCAGTCAAATCTTTACAGAGAAGTCACAGCAATAACAATCTGTGAAACATTGCAGTTGACCAATCTCCATTAACTTTAATAGGTTTCCAATTTCTTTGCTTTGAACCACACTTCAGGGATAAAATGTCACCACCAGACTCCTCTTTCTGTATAAAACTACACCCCAAAACCTTTCTTTGGGACTGAAGGTTTGTTTTGTCCCATGAGGATATGAAATGCCAGGTATTTCTTCTGAAAGTGAAACCTAATTTTGAACTGATCCATTGCAGAAGGCCATTTACTTTTCTTACTTGTTTCACAAAGGGAATGCGACTCCCAAACAAATTAGTCATTGTAGGCTGTGCCCAGACTTGAGAAACGGAAAGCGGAACCAATTTCTTATATAATGAGGAAGGGACAAGCAAGGCCTAATGGAAAGAGCATGAGCCTAGGATTCAGAGGACCTGTGTTCCTATTCTGACTCCATTTGCTGGCTGTGAGACTTTAGGCAAGTCACAGTTTCTCTGTGCTGTAGTTTCCTCATCTATAAAATGAGGATTCAATATCTGTTCCCACTCCTACTTATAATGATGGCATTTATTAAGTACTTACTATGTGCAAAACACTGTTCCAAGTGCTGACTTAGACTGTGAGCCCCATGTGAGACTTCATTATCTTGAAATTACCCTAGCGCTTAATACAGTGCTTGGCAGATAGTAAGTGCTTAACAAATAACACAATTACTGTTACCTAATAAAGGAACCAAAATACCAAACTTGTTATTGAGGAAAAGGAGTATTTATTGATCCAAATTATTCAGTTTGGTGGCCCATAATCATCAATTTCTCTGGGTCAGCATCATTTATTATCAATTACTGTTGAACTCATAAAAAACAGAGATGTAACAGCCATTTGCTCTAAATGTTAAACTCAGCACATGTAAACTCAAAAATCGAGCAACTGTTGATTGAATTTGTTCCATGCTAATAGCTATTCAGACTAAGAAACCACTTTTTTCCCACCAGA
Organism: Tachyglossus aculeatus; assembly: GCF_015852505.1. Classification (NCBI taxonomy): domain Eukaryota; kingdom Metazoa; phylum Chordata; class Mammalia; order Monotremata; family Tachyglossidae; genus Tachyglossus; species Tachyglossus aculeatus. The sequence goes on along the minus strand of NW_024044863.1, from coordinate 229,212 downwards.
AGGGCAATTGCCTCAACTGTCCACTTCACGCTGCCCTCGAATCCCCCTTCTTTCTCCAACTTCGTCTTGTACTTTTGAATTTCTTGCAAAAAACACAAAAAATATGATTCTCCTGTCCTCAACTTTCAGGTGATTATGAATCTCTATTGCTGGGGGACTACAGGGCAGTGTTGTCTAAATAGGAAAGAATTTCCATTTTCCCTCTGGAGAAGATACTCATTTAAAGGATTATTTGCATCTTGAGATGCTTTGCATTCTGTGTATCCCGTGGGAAACGGGAGCAAACAAAAACCCCGGCAACATTTCAACGAGAGCCACCTGAGTGAAGAAAAGCAGCTTTTCCTCCACAGGTAGGTTGGACCACTGAGCTTATTTTCCACACTAAACTAACTCACTTAATTCAGCAAAAACCTGTGATAACCAAAAAGTTATCCAAGCTTCCATTTTGGTTGTTCATTTAGGGAGACACTTCATTCAAAATTAACCAAGAGAATTCTTCCTGAAGTTTTGAGTAATTTGTATCTTTGATGCTATAGAGAATAATAATAATAATAATGACCTTTATTAAGCACTTACTATGTGCAAAGCACTGTTCTAAGCGCTGGGGAGGATAAAAGGTGATCAGGTTGTCCCACATGGGGCTCCCATTCTTAATTCCCATTTTACAGATGAGGTAACTGAGTCACAGAGAAGTTAAGTAACTTGCCCAAAGTCACACAACTGATAATTGGCAGAGCTGGGATTTGAATCCATGACCTCTGACTCCCAAGACCGTGCTCTTTCCACTGAGCCACGCTGCTTCTCTCATGTTGAAAGAGAGTATTAGAGCATCGGCCTGGGAGTCAGAGGGTTTTGGATTTCAATTCCAGCCCCGCCACTCGTCTGCTGTGTGACTTATGCCCCAAACTGTGGCACTAAAAAGTGAAGTGACTTGCCCCAGATCACACAGCAGGAAAGTGACAGAGCTTGGATTAGAACCCAGGTCCTCAGACTCCTCAGCCAGTGCTAATTGTGCTACTCCATGCTGCTGCAGGTCAGTGATCTATGAACTTACTGGGACATATCCAGGTGATTTAGGTGCAGCCTGCAGTCCTCAGACTTACTAACCAATTGGTCCCTGAAACTTGTGCTTTAAACCATAGAAATGTGTCAGAACCTAATTTTTTAAATAGCATTTATTAAGCACTTACTGTGTGTCAAACGCTGTTCTAAGCAGCTGGGATAGATACAAGTTAATCAGGTTGGATACAGGCCATGTCCCACATGGGGCTTATTTAATTTTATTTTACTTATCTATTCATCTATCAATTTATTTATATTAATGTCCGTGTCTCCCTTTAGACTGTGAGCTCGTTGTGGGTAGGAATGTGTCTGTTGTTATATTGTACCCTGCCAAGCGCTTAGTACAGTGCTTTGCACACAGTAAACTCAATAAATGCAACTGAATGGAATTCATTCAATCGTATTTATTGAGCACTTACTGTGTGCAGAACGCTGTACTAAGCACTTGGGAAGTACAAGTTGGCAACATGTAGAGACGGTCCCTACCCAACAGCGGGCTCACAATCTAGATGTGGCTCACATTCTAAGTAGGAAGGAAAATGAACATTTAATCCTTATTTTACTGTTGAGGAAATTGAGGCACAAGGAAGTGAAGAGACTTTAGGTCACACAACAAGCAACTGGAAGAGCTGGGATTAGAACCCAGGTCTTCTGACTCCCAAACCTGTGCTGTTTCCACTAGACCATGCTGCTTCTCGATTTTCTTCTGGAACAATGATATGAATAGAAATTAGTTCCCGTATCAGAATTGGAGAGTCTACTCTTTCTAAAATTCCCTATAATTGTGTACCCAATCAATGGGAGATAAATAATATAGTTAGATTAATGTATTTATATCAAGTCAGAGACATTCTGTAACAGGAGACCAGACTTTTACCTCTCCGAAATCACAGTGGATGTATCCACTCCCACTGGTGATCCCAACTGGCAGTAAACAAATTCCTCAATCAATCAGTGGTATTAATTTACCATGAGCTAATTATCCCAACAATCCTCTGTTTCACCGCTCCACCCCTCTTCCAACTTCCCCCTTTTCACCTTTGTTTTCCCATTTGTCTATGATTCCTGTGCATCCCCTCAATCAATATTAATAATAATGATGGCATTTGTTAAGCACTTACTATGTGCAAAGGACTGTTCTAAGTGCTGGGGAGGATACAAGGTGATCAGGTTGCCCCACGTGGGGCTCACGGTCATCTCCATTTTACAGATGAGGTAACTGAGGCACAGAGAATATTAAGTGACTTGCCCGAAGTCACACAGATGACAAGCAGAGGAGCCGGAATTTGAACCCACGACCTCTGGCCCCCAAGCCCGTGCTTTTTCCACAAAGCCATGCTGCTTGGTATATTTTTTAATATTATTTATTTAGTGCTTACTATGTGCCAGGCACTGTCTTAAACCCTGTAGAAACAAGATAATCATAGGGCTCACAGTCATAATCCCCATTTTATAGGTGAGATAGCTCAGGGACAGAGAAGTTAAGTGACTTGCCTAAGGTCATTCATTCATGCATTCAATCATATTTATTGAGCACTTACTGTGGTGATCCCAACTGGATCACCACCTACGTTCTATTCCTGCTTCTGCCACTTGTTTGCTGGGTGACCTTGGACAAGTCACTTGACTAATCTGTGCCCTAGTGACCTCATTTGTAAAATGGGGATTAAATATCTGTCTTTCCTCCTATATGGATTGTGAGTCCCATGGGGGGCAGGGTCTTGGTCCAGCCTGATTAAGGTGGATCTACCCCAGAACGATGCTTGACACACAGAAAGTGTTTAAAAATATCATCATGACAAATCTCATAATAATTGTTTAGATAGACCTTTATAAACAGGATGATCTTGAAATTTAGACAATATGATGCTTTCAAGGGAATCCAGTCCATATTTTACTCTAAAGCAGTCTACTGAATTGTGTCATTTTCATTTAAGGAGAATGAAGAAAATAAAGCTCTGACACTGAATAAATACACTGACTTCATTGATTAATGTCTGATAAATGTCTATGTAAGGCTAAATCATTTTACAAATGATAAAAGGATAATTTCAGCTCAGTTCTTAATTTCAATACTCTGCACAATTTACAGATTGGATATGGTGGCAGTGAACATGCATAATAACTCTACTGTACTTGAGTTTGTTCTGATGGGATTCCAGGTTCCTGAAGAGCTACAGATCATCCTGTTCTTGCTGTTTCTATCCATCTATCTTTTCACTTTGGTGGGGAACCTGGGCATAGTTGGGCTGATTAGAATGGACTCCCGGATCCACAACCCCATGTATTATTTCTTGAGTGTCTTATCTTTTCTGGATGCCTGCTACTCCTCAGTGGTCACCCCCAAGATGTTGGTGAATTTTTTAGTGGGGAATAAATCCATCTCTTTTTCTGGCTGTGCCACACAAATGCTTTTCTGCGTAACTTCGGGAACCACTGAATGTTTTCTTTTGGCTGCCATGGCATATGATCGCTATGTGGCCATTTCTAATCCTCTGCTCTACGTGGCCGTTATGTCACCCAGAATCTATGTGTCGCTCATCATTGGCTCCTATACGTGTGGCCTCCTGCATGGCATCTTACATACATCCGCCACCTTCAGTTTATCCTTCTGCAGCTCCGGTGAAATCAGGCATTTTTTCTGTGATATCCCTCCACTCATATCCCTCTCCTGCTCCGATACGCACATCAACGAACTGTTACTCTTCAATTCTGTGAGCGCTATTGAGGTGGTCACCATCTTGACTGTGCTCGTCTCCTACGGCTACATCCTGGCTGCCATCCTGAAGATCCATTCCGTTCAAGGGAGACACAAGGCTTTTTCAACCTGCGCCTCCCACCTGGTGGGAGTGACCATATATCACAGTACAGTACTCACCGCGTACGTCAGACCCAGTTCAAGTTACGCTCTGGAGCATGGCATGGTGGTGTCTCTATTTTATACCGTTGTGATTCCCATGTTGAATCCAGTGATTTACACTCTAAGGAACAAGGATGGGAAGGATTCTTTTAAAAAAGTTTTAGAGAAACATTTTCAGTGATGAAACATATAAGGAGCAATAGACTCCTTACAGGGCTATAACACAGAATTTGGAGTCAGGAGACTTGGGTTCTAATCTCAGTGCCACCACGTATCTGCTGTGTGACATTGGGCCAGTCACTTAACTTCTCTGTGACTCATTTTTCTCATTTGTAAATTGAGAATTAAATACCTATTCTTTCCCTTCTTTAGACTTTGAACCCCATGTTGGATATGGACTAAGCGATTAGAGAAGCAGCGTGGCTCAGTGGAAAGAGCACTGGCTTTGGAGTCAGACATCATGGGTTCGAGTCCCAGCTCCACCACAAGTCTGCTGTGTGACCTTGGGCAAGTCACTTAACTTCTCTGAGCCTCAGTTACCTCATCTGTATAAATGGGGATTAAGACTGTGAGCCCCACGTGGGACAACTTGATAACATTGTATCCCCCCAGCGCTTAGAACAGTGCTTTGCACATAGTAAGTGCTTAACAAATGCCATCATTATTATTATTATTATATGGACTGTATCTGAACTGATTACATTACATCCACGCCAGTGCTTAAAACTTAATAAACACTGAAGAAATGCCATAATATACATTAATATTACATGTAACCACAACTCACATTAGTAAAACAAATGTTTTAAAACTGATCCATGTTCTGGTTTCCAATGATCAGAAAGTATTTAAATTCCTTTCAACTCACCCACAGTGAATTAACTAATCTGGAATGAATACTTGTTGTGAATAGGGAAGCTGTCTACCAACCCTCTTATATTCATTCATTCAATCATTTATTGAGTGCTTACTATGTGCAGAGCACTGTACTAAGCGCTTAGGAAAGCACAATGCAGCAATTAACAGATACATTCCCTGCCCACAATAAGCTTACAGTCTAGAGGGGTGAGACCGACATCAATACAGACAAATAAAAGTCAGATAGCAAGTGTTGTGGGGCTGGGAAGGGGGAAGAACAAAGGGAGCAAGTCAGGGTTCTCAGGCACTTAGTGATTCATATTGTATGCTTCCAAGCACTTAGTACAGTGCTCTGCACGTGGAAAGTTCTCAATAAATATGATTGATTGATTGAATATCTCTAAAGCAATAGCAATATTACCGGTCTCTTGCTGTGCAATACAGTCATTATCATTATTTAGTCTCATCTCATTATTTAGTCGCTATCAATGAGAACTATTCTTCCTGGACCTTCTCACAACGGGTGGGAAGTAGGGGATGGGAATACTAGGCCTGGAGGAATCACAAAAGCAGGAGCAGTGGGCAAGGAGAAGCCCAGAATTGTGCAGCTCTGGACTCCCTTATCCCTGGGGCTCTGGAGACTGGGGGTTGGTTGACGGGGGGTGGGGGGGTGTCTCCTTAGATATTGGAGAAATGTTTGCCTGTTCATACACCCCTCATTTCTACAAGGGAAGCCTTAGCAGGGAATAATAATAATAATAATGATGGCATTTGTTAAGCACTTACTATGTGCAAAGCACTGTTCTAAGTGCTGGGGAGGATACAAGGTGATTCGGTTGTCCCACATGGGGCTCACAGTCTTAATCTCCATTTTACAGATGAGGTAACTGAGGCACAGAGAAGTTAAGCGACTTGCCCAAAGTCGCACAGCTGACAAGCGGCAGAGCCGGGATTTGAACCCATGACCTCTGACTCCCAAGCCCGTGTCTCTGTTATGTTATTGTGTTTTAACTCTAACACGTGCTTAGTACAGTGCCCTGCACACAGTAAGTGCTCAGTAAATACAATTGGTTGACTGACTGATTTATCTCCAGTAAGATGAGTGGGAAAGCAGAAGCCTCTAATAATAATTATGGTATTTGTTAAGCTCTTACTGTATACCAAGCATTGTCCGAAGCACTGGGGTAGATACGATTTAAGCATATAGAGAAGCAGTGTGGCTCAGTGGAAAGAGCCTGGGCTTGGGAGTCAGAGGTCATGGGTTCTAATCCCGGCTCTGCCATTTGTCTGCTGTGTGACCTTGGGCAAGTCACTCAACTTCTCTGAGCCTCAGTTACCTCATCCGGAAAATGGGGATAAAGACTGTGAGGCCCACGTGGGACAACCTGTTCACCTTGTATCGCTCCCCCCAGCACTTAGATCAGTGCTTTGCATATAGTAAGCGCTTCACAAATGCCATCATCATCATCATCATCATCATAAAGTACAAAGTTCCGGTCTCATATGAGGCTCCTGATTTATGTAAACCATCTAGGCTCAGGGGAGCAATGGCTAGAATGCTAGCTAGGCTGTGGCTCTGAATCAACCAGGTAGTTTTATCTGTAGAGGTGAGGGACCAAGGACAATGCCCTCCAAGCAATGAACAGTGATTCATTATTATATAGTTTAAATAGTTATAGTTTTGTATTGAATTGTGGAATTTAAATTTTTTTTTCCAAATGGTATGTTTATAACTTGTTCCATATGCTTATAAGCAGCGTGGCTCAGTGGAAAGAGCCTGGGCTTTGGAGTCAGAAGTCATGGGCTCAAATCCTGGCTCCGCCAATTGTCAGCTGTGTGCCTTTGGGCAAGTCACTTAACTTCTCTGGGCCCCAGTTACCTCATCTGTAAAATGGGGATTAAGACTGTGAGCCCCTCCCGTGGGACAAGCTGATCACCTTGTTACCTCCCCAGCATTTAGAACAGTGCCTTACACTGTTATCTACAAGTAGGGGGCAAAATAAGTTAACCGGTGTCAATCGGCCGCAGGGTTCGAGAACCCAAGGTGGTGAAGCAGACAGGAAAAATGACTCGGAGCCCTGAGTTCAGATAGAGCAGTAGAGGTAGGAAAGCTGACTGCTCGCCCGTTTACTTCCAGAGAGGTACGAGTGACAAATAGCCCCATCCCAGCCACTTCTTCCCTTTTATTTGGTTCCCCATCGGAGCTACACATAGGATTCCCCTTTGGCACCCTGTTGCCAGGAGGAATTACCCACACAAGATGGGGTCGTCTCAGATAGGGCCTAGCCGCTTTGATCAGTGTCAGCCCTCCTCGATTACAGGATCTTCCGCGAGGCCGGAGCCTATTCCTCCCACATCCTGTTGTTAAGCCCTGCATGCAATGGAGTCGGTTATGCTAAGCCTTTAGGGAAAATGCAGTCAATGCCACTTCTGCTGGAGCATGTGTCTATGGTGGACAACAGCACATAGTAAGCGCTTAATAAATGACATCATCATCATTATTATTATTATTCCACTTCTGGGTCAGTAATACTACTAGTACCACTATTTGTAATAATAATAATATCAATCAATGATATTTATTGAACACTCTGTACGGGCAGAGCACCGTACTAAGTACTTGGGAGAGTACAACACAACAGAATTAGCAGACACATAATCATTACAATGGTAATAATAATAATATTTGTCAAGCATTTACTATTATCCAAGAAGCAGCATGGCTTAGTGGAGTCAGAGGTCATGGGTTCTAATCCCAGTTCTGCCACTTATCAGCTGTGTGACTTCGAGTGAGTCACTGAACTTCTCTGTGCCTCAGTTACCTCATCCGTAAAATAGGGCTTAAGACTGTGAGCCCTATGTGGGACAACCTGATTACTTTGTATCTACCCCAGCGCTTGGCACATAATAAGCGCTTAACAAATACTATAATTATTATTGTTATTACTAAGTGCTGAGGTTGATACAAGATAAGCAGGTTCCAACTGGGGCTCACAGTCTAAGTAGAAGGGAAAAGAGGTACTGAATCCCCATTTTGAAAATGAGGAAACTGAGGCACAGGTATGTTATGTGGCTTGCCCAAGATCATACAGCAGTCAAGTCCTCTGATTCCCACAGCCATGCTCTTTCCACTAGACCACCATGCTTCTCAATCTTTTCTTAGTTGAGTTTCATGAAATCACATCAGCAATTAGAAAAAGAAAAAGAAGAAAAAACTTAGAACAATGCCTTGCACAGAGTAAGCCCTTAATCAATATTCATAACGATGGTGATCTTAATGTAGGTAAAGAAACATATTTTCCTGTCATGAGACTTAAAGCTCATTGTGGGCAGGGAATGTATCTATTTATTGTTACACTGAACTCTCCCTAGCACTTAATACAGTACTCTGCACAAAGTGCTCAATAAATATGATTGAATGAATGAGAGGAAGAAGAAAATCAAGTGAATTTAAAATCAAATCCCAAAACATCAGTATTCCCAAGTTTGCCGCAATAAACCCTCATTTGTTTTTATCACAGAATGAGTCTGTGTTTCCATGTAACATTTCATCAGAAACTATCTGTAGAAATGTGAATTCAAATAATTTGCTAAACCTTGCCTATAACTGATAGTGATATAAAAGTAATGTATCACCTAACCAATGAACACTGTTAAAAAATAAACACTCAGTGAAAATAAAATTGCTATTCATTCCCTTCAACCAATCCCCCCTACGCTAGGATTTATGTCCATTTAAACCATTGTTCTAGCACGCACTTGATAATAATAATAATAATCTAGCCTGCAGGTGAGTAATAAGAGAAGGATACGATAGTGCAGATGATGCAGGCCTAGGTATTTTTGGCACTACAGTGTAGTCAGCAATATAAACATTTAAACCTCTAATACTAAACAAAACATTGAAATGATAGGGAAATTAAAGAATTTGCTGATATTGTTGGGGAAGAGGTAAAAACGGTGGCTACAAGAAAAATGAGTATTGCAGTGACGCAGGAAAATATGACCTGTGGTTCCAGTGCTGAATTTGGTTATAGGCTGATTATCATTACCTAATTTTGGTCTCATTTTTCCCTGTAGATTTAATCTTAGTTGTGTATATGCACATATTCAATCTGTCACTAAATCCTGTCAGTTTGATCTTCACAACATGGGTAAAATCCACCCTTTCCTCTCCATTCAAACTGCTACCTTTTTAATCCAATCACTTAACCTATCCTTCTTGATTGCTGCATCAGCCTCCCTGCTGGCCTCCCACCCTCTCTCCCCTCTCCAGTCCATACTTCACTCTGCTACCTGGATCATTTTTCTACAAAAACATTCAGGGAATGTTTCCCCACACCTCAGAAACCCTCTTTTCCTTTTCTTCAACTCCCTTCTGCATTGCCCTTACTTGCCCCCTTTATTCATCCCCCCTCCTAGACCCTCAGCACTTACATACATATCAGTAATTTATTTATTATTCTACTTATGCCTGTCTCCCCCTCTAGACTGTAAGCTCTCTGTGGGCAGGGGATGTGTCTGTTATATTATGTTGTACTCTCCCAAGTGCTTAAAATGCTCAATACACAGTAAGTGCTCAATATGTATGATTGACTGACTGACAGACCGACTTGTGCTTGGGATGGATGACGTATCAGTTCCTCTTGTTTTTTTTTGAACTTGTAACTTGATTGATTAACTTATCAGTGAATGAAATTAAATTCTTCCCAATAGCATGACCTCTTTTCCAAACCTATGTAATTCACCTAGCTTTCAGCAGCATTTCAGTAGCTAGTTTGCAAACCTCCTACTTTAGATTGAGATAGCTTCATGATTGAAATAGTGGTTCATGTTACTGCATGGTACTATTTTGTTACTGAATAGTAACTGCATGTTGCTATTAAATCTTGTTCAAATTTAGGGTTGGAATACTTGAAACTGAATAATTAAAGCCTCTCTCTACTTCACAGTAAGCACGTAATAAACATTCCTGAACTACTACTGGTTTTTTTTACTGATGCTCTCATTCTTCCCAAAGGACACCGAGTACATGTGACTGTCTAGATAACTCACCTGAGATATGGAACCCCTGGGTGTGTCAGAAATTAGTTCCCAAGGGCTCATAGTACAAACTTAATAGAGCTCCAGAGGAAACTTTAAAGGAAATTTCTGCCTCATTTCCTTCTACAAGTTCATGAGAAGACTGTCTTGGAGTTTGTGCCTTTAGAAAGGAGTATCCAATGAAGTTTTTGGTTAATTTACACAGAGAGATCCTGAAGGATTGTGGAACGTGACTCTGCTTAGACTTGTGGAAAAAAAATGCAGTAAAAGCAGGAAAACCAAGAACGGCTCTGAGATCCTGGGTGAAGGTTAGACGGGAAAGGAGTCTCTCCTGAATGTAGAATGAGGAAGCTCTGCCTAGCAAATATATGTTGCCGACTTGTATTTCCCAAGCACTTAGTACAGTGCTCTCCACACAGTAAGCGCTCAATAAATACTATTGAATGAATGAATGAAAGCAAATTCATTCCGCTGTGGTCCGTAAAGTGGGAGTGGGAAGGAGAGATCAAGGAAGTAGGGGGTTCAGTGAAATGATGAACTGGAAAAGATGAAAAAGCAGAGAAAGGGGAGGGGGATAAGGAGCCAAGTCAGGAAGTGGGAACAATGAAGTGCTAATCACCAACAAGATGTCCCTAGATCCCTTGATTCAAAATTGAGACAATCCAACCTCTGATGACAAGCGTTCAGGCCTTGCCATGTTTTGGAACTCTAATATCAGGCTAAACCCGATAGTGGAGTTATAATCCCTGGGATTCACCCCACTATTCATTCATTCAATCATATTTATTGAATGCTTACTGTGTACAGAGCACTGTACTAAACGCTTGAAAAGTACAATTCAGCACCAAATTTAGACAATCCCTGCCCACAACGGGCTCCCAGTCAAGAAAATGGACTCACACTATGAAGATCTCATTCCAGGTCTACCCAAAGAGAGACACTAAGCCTGTGAGACAGAAATTCTCCTGATTCTCCTTTCCTCTTAGATAATACTCAGGCAAGTTCTACTTATTCTTCAAGAAAAAAGTGAAGAATAAATGGCATTTACAATGAAAGCATCATTTACCGAAGTTATTTATGATATGTGTATCACATATGTGTATATATATATATATTTTTTTTGTAGGTGCATTTTTATTTTTGAAATTGGATATCCTAGGAATTGAATCGGGAGAGGATTGGTAATTGAATTTGTAGGAGGGATGGATGGAGGCCTGATAAGGGGAATTGAAGTAGGCATTAAAGCAGAGGTCTTTATAAATATAAGGAATAACAGGAGATCTTTATATCACATTTAAATTAGGTGTAGAAAACAGTCCTGCCACTTTATGTATTAATGCATTGAAATTGCATTGTCGAGATAAATAGCTAGTGACAGGCAAGATAAATGACTAGAAAAATGGGGAAGGAAAAGGAGTTAAATAAATGATAAAATAGCAACCTTAGTTGTAATTCCAAGCACATAACATCGCTTATAAGAGCTACAATTTTTGTTTTCCTCCAGGACTGGATGCAGACAATGAGGGCTATGCATAATCACTCTACTGTGGCTGAGTTTGTTCTGATGGGATTCCCGGTTCCTGGGGAGCTACAGATCATCCTGTTCTTGTTGTTTCTAGCCATCTACATTTTAACTTTGGTGGGGAACCTGGGAATGGTTCTGCTAATCAGGATGGACTCCCGGCTTCATAACCCCATGTATTATTTCTTGAGTGTCTTATCCTCCCTGGACGCCTGCAGTTCTTCCGTGGTCACTCCCAAGATGTTACTGAATTTTTTAGTGGGGAATAAATCCATCTCTTTTTCTGGCTGTGCCACACAAATGCTTTTCTTGGTAACCTTTGGAACTACTGAGTGCTTTCTTCTGGCTGCCATGGCTTATGACCGCTATGTAGCCATTTCTGCTACATGGCTGTTATGTCACCCAGAATCTATATGCCACTCATCATTGGTTCACATATTGGTGGCCTTCTGCATGGTATTTTACATACAGCTGCCACCTTCAGTTTATCCTTCTGTGGCTCCAATGAAATCAGACATTTTTTCTGTGATATCCCTCCACTCTTATCCCTCTCCTGCTCTGATACGCACATCAACGAACTGTTACTCTTTAATTTTGTGAGCTCTATAGAGGTGGTCACCATCCTGATTGTGCTCGTCTCCTATGGTTACATCCTGGCCGCCATCCTGAGGATCCACTCCGCTCAAGGGAGACACAAGGCTTTTTCAACCTGCACCTCCCACCTGGCGGGAGTGACCATATATCACAGCACGATACTCGCCACGTATGTCAGACCCAGTTTGAGCTATTCTCTGGAACATGGCATGGTGGTGTCTCTGTTCTATTCCATTGTGATTCCAATGTTGAATCCGTTAATCTACAGTTTGAGGAACAAGGATGTGAAGGAAGCCTTTAAAAAAGTATTAAAAACAGCCTGGTTCTGGGGATGAAATTGTGCTATCAGCTTTCGTGACCAGAAAAGATTTAAATTCTCCTATTCAGCATATCTGTACAAAATGAGCTCTTCTACAAGTAAGTCTCCAGAGGCACCTCGTGACTTGTCTCCTTGTTTTGTAAATTCTCCTCTTCTCCTTGATTTTTTTTTACTGTTTTGCTCATGTTTCATCTTCCTTGTTTGATAATTAAAAAGCACATATTTAATTAAACCTTATATTTCAATACATTATGCATTGTGCAATAATTTCTGGGCCCGGGGGGAGGGGGCCATGGGGCCGGGATGGGCACCCGCTGCCCCAAAACTCTGTCCGGCTAGGGGGGTGGGGGGAACTGGTCTGGGTGGGAGGTGGCGGGGCCCTGGGTCTTCTGGACTGGAAGCTCACTGTGGGCAGGGAATGCATCTGTTTATCGTTGTCCTCACCTGAGTGCTTAGTACAGTGCTCTGCACACGGTAAGCACAAAATAAATTGATGCCTGTCTACTTGTTTTGTTGTCTGTCTCCCCCTAATAATAATAATAATAATGATGATGGCATTTGTTAAGCACTTACTATGTGCAAAGCACTGTTCTAAGCAATGGGGAGGATACAAGGCAATCAGGTTGTCCCTCGGGGGGACTCACAGTCTTAATTCCCATTTTACAGATGGGGGAACTGAGACACAGAGAAGTTAAGTGACTGGCCCAAAGTCACACAGCTGACAAGTGGTGGGGCAGGGATTTGAACCCATGATCTCTGTCTCCCAAGCCCGGGCTCTTTCCATTGAGCCACACTGCAAGCCCGTTGTTGGGTAGGGGTTGTTTCTATCTGTTGCTGAATTGTACTTTCCAAGTGCTTAGTACAGTGCTCTGCACACAGTAAGTGCTCAATAAATATGATTGAATGAATGAATGAATAATTTATTCCGGTTTTTCTTTTCAGCAGGAAGCAATCTACATTCTATCTATCATAACCTTAAAGTCTTATCCATTTCAAATATCCCTGTGCTTCATTAGTCATAGGTATTGGAGTACCATATTGTACCCTACAGAATGTCATGATTGGCAAAATCACAAATGGAAAACAAATCATTTAGGATTAGGTCCTCCCCTTTCCCTGGAGGTGTATTGGCCAAGTAGAAGCCTCACTTCCCTGCATCCTTGAATTCTGAGTGAGCTGAGATCACGCTATCTCCCACCAAAATAATAATAATTGTGACTGTGAGCCCGCTGTTGGGTAGGGACCATCTCTATATGTTGCCAACTTGTACTTCCCAAGCGCTTAGTACAGTGCTCTACACACAGTAAGTGCTCAATAAATACGATTGAATGAATGAATGAATGAATGAATAATGATGGTATTTGTTAAGCACTTACTATGTGGGGTAAGACAAGGCAAACAGGTTATCCCACATGGGGCTCACAATCTTAATCCCCATTTTACAGATGAGGTAACTGAGGCACAGAGAAGTGAAGCGACTTGCCCAGAGTCACCCAGCTGATAAGTGGTGGAGCCGGGATTAGAGCCCACAACCTCTGCCTCCCAAGCCTGTGCTCTTTCCACTAAGCCACACCGCTTCTCAAGTGCATAGATGACATAGTACGGTGGGAAAGTAGGGTGGTGGGATGAGAGATTAGTCAGGGAAGGCTTCCTGGAGGAAATATGATTTTAGTAGGACCTTAAAGATGGGGAGAGTGGAGACCTGCCAGTTGTGAAGGGGGAGAGAGTTCCCAGCAGGAGGGAGAGGGTGAGCAGAGGGTTGAAGATGAGAGAGATGAGAGTGAGGCACATTAAGCCTTTTAGACTGTGAGCCCACTATTGGGTAGGGACTGTCTCTACATGTTGCCAACTTGTACTTCCCAAGCGCTTAGTACAGTGGTCTGCACACAGTAAGTGCTCAATAAATACGATTGATTGATTGATTAAGCAGTTTGGCATTCGAGGAGCCAAGTGGGCACATTGAGTTGTAGATGGAGGGAAGGGAAATAGGTAGTGGGGAGAAAAAAGGAACTTTGATTTTCATTCATTCATTCAATCAATCAATCAATCATATTTATTGAGCGCTTACTGTGTGCAGAGCACTGTACTAAGCGCTTGGGAAGTACAAGTTGGATTTTTGAATAAATTATGTGGTCATCCAATATTTGCGATACATTTTCAGCTTCTGCAGGACTTAACCCTGTTGGCCCCATCCACTTCCACTTTAGCAGGTTGGCTAAATCACAGATACTTGTGATACATTTTCAGCTACTGCAGGACTCAACCCTGTTGGCCCCATCCACTTCCACTTCAGCAGGTTGGCTAAATCACAGACAGTATCCTTTTAAGACCACCTTCTATACCTGTGAAAGATAAGCTTAAACCCTTGGCTACTGGAATTTTCCCAACACACCTCAGCAGCATCAATAACAACATTATTTACTGAATCCCTACTGCAAGGTTGTGGGTTTTAATCCCAGCTCCCCGCCACTTGTCTGCAGTATGACCATGGGCAAGTCACTTAACTTCTCTGTGCCTCAGTTATCTCATCTATAAAATGGAGATTGAAACTGTGAGCCCCACGTGGGACAGGGACTGTGTCCAACCTGATTAACTTGTATCTACCCAGAGCATAGACCGGTGTTTGGCACATAGTAAGCTCTTAAGAAATACCATTATTACTGTTATTATCATCATTATTATTATGCAAAGCACTGCATTATGCACTTGGGAAAATGTAACAAAATAAAAGATGGAAGTTCTGCATTTGAGGAGATGACGATATAATGAGGGACAGAAGAGGATGTTTACTACCAAATATGCAAAAGAGAGAAGAACAAAAGTATAGCAGCAAGTAATTAAAAGGAAAAGTAATTAGGTGAATAATAAATCCACTTAGCACAGTGGTTTGCACAGGAAAACACCTAATAAATATTGTACATGGCTGATGATTAGCACGATCATGAACATGGGAGATTAGTCAGGGAATGCCCCCTGGAAGAGGTGGCTCTTTTGAAGGGTTTTAAAGGTGGAGAAGAGTTTGGGTTGACAGATTTGAGTAGGGAGGAAATGCCATTCAAGGGGAAAGGCTTGAGCAATGGGGCAAAAACGGAAGTTTCAAAGAGTGAAGAGCGAGCTGGGTTATCAGGGTAGAAGAGTTAAGATAGAGCAGAGGGAGACAGCTAATAGATGAGCCTTGAACCAGTGGTCAGATGTTTTTATTTAGTGCGAGATTAAATGAATGGACCCTGGGGGGTTTTGATGAGGGGAACGATGTGTTTTGACTTGTATTTTAATAGGTTAGATTTGAGTTCACACTGGGCTTTTCAGGGGTTTTTCTCCAGGGAGGGAAAAGGGGGATTGAGGGGTGAGCCTAATTATATAAATTAATGAGAGGCTCTCTTCCGACCTGGATCCAGGCAACAGGAGGGCAGAAAACTGATTAAGTCACTCCCATGTTATGCATAATTGTAGATTCAACCTCTGTGTTCATGTAATAATAATCATAGTATTTGTTAAGTGCTTACTATGTGCCAAGCACTGTTCTAAGCACTGGGATAGATACAAGGGAATCAGGGTGCCCCACATGGGGCTCATACTTTAAATTCCCATTTTCCAGATGAGGTAACTGAGGCACAGAGAAGTTAAGTGACTTGCCCAAGATCGCACAGCAGACAAGTGGCGGGGAGCCAGGATTGGAATTACTGACTTGGGGAGGGAAATTGGGGGCTTCCGGGGAATTTTGCCCCTGACCTTTAGCCTAATGTTTGTCTTTATGTTCACCCTGGTCTTGTCAATGAGGGTGTCTCTAGGGAGGGGAGATGTGGGATTGAAGGATTGCTGCTGCTCTGTAGTGAGCTGAAATTGGGTAGCCAAAAGCAAGGAGGAGAAAGGAAGTGCTTTAACGATGCAATGAAACAAAGCCTAAGAGAAAACTGCATCTCTATGGCAAACTGTGGAGCCTTGCAATCAATGACAGTAATGGTATTATTTGTAAAGACTTGATTATGTCCCGGCCCCTGTGTTCTACACTGGAGGAGATGCAATACAATCAGATTAGACACAGTCCCTGTCCCACATGGAGCTTACAGTTGAGTGAGGAGGGAGAACATGCACTGAATCCTCAATTTATAGATGAGGAAATAGAGGCACAGAAAAGCTAAGTGACTTGCCTAATGTCACACAGCAGGCATGTTTCTGAGCCAGAATTAGAATCCAGCTCTCCTGACTCCCAGCCCTGTGTTCTTTCCATTATTTAATCATCATCATCATCATCATAATAATGTTATTTGTTAAGCACTTATTATGTGCCAAGCATTGTTCTAAGAACTGGGATAGATACAAGGTTATCAGGTTGTCCCACAGTCTAAATCTCCATTTTACAGTTGAGGTAACTGAGGTACAGAGAAGTTAAGTGACTTGCCCAAACTCTCACAGCTGACAAGTGGCAGAGCTGGGATTAGAACCCAAGACCTGTAACTCCCAAGCCCGTGCTCTTTCCACTAAACCATGCTGCTACTCAAGAAGAAGGGACACTTTTGGAGCAGAAGTTACGAGATGATCATCGGTAAGTTCCTTGAATGCAAGGATTATTTTTACCAATTCTATTTTATCTCTCCCAAGTGCTTACCACACCTGCACATCATAGATATTCTGTAAATATTATTGATTTGACTGATTTAAATAGAGGCCAAAAAGTAAAAACGGTGCCAAGCATTACAACTAACAAGCAGTGGCAAAATAAATAGCATTGTTTGTGCAGCTCATTGTGTTTGGGGGACCCACACTAGACTTTTTAACCACACATGCACACGTTGATGACTTTCTACCTCAATTTCATTTTCTTCTATTACAAAGGACAATATATATATATGTATAGCTACATATACATATAGCTGCACGTTCTGAGATATATATCCTGTATATATGTATATATGTTTGTACATATTTATTACTCTCTATATTTTACTTGTACATATTTATTCTATTTATTTTATTTGGTTTATATGTTTTGTTTTGTCATCTGTCTCCCCCTTCTAGACTGTGAGCCCGCTGTTGGGTAGGGACCGTCTCAATATGTTGCAAACTTGTACTTCCCAAATGCTTAGTACAGTGCTCTGCACACAGTAAGTGCTCAATAAATACGATTGAATGAATGAATGAATGAATATATCTCAGAATGTGCAGCTATATGTAGACAGGACTGAACAAGATTTGCAAAGATTGAATGTAACTAACTAACTAACTAAATAAATATGGCATTTATTAAGCACTTACTATGTGCAAAGCACTGTTCGAAGTGCTGGGGGGATACAAGGTGATCAGGTTGTCCCTCGTGGGGCTCACAATCTTAATCCCCATTTTACAGATGAGGTAACTGAGGCTCAGAGAAGTTGTGACTTGCCCAATGTCACACAGCAGACACGTGGTGAAGCTGGGATTCAAACCCATGACCTCTGACTCCAAAGCCTGGGCTCTTTCCACCGAACCATACTGCTTCTCATGTGTCCCTCTGCCTGCTGGGCTGGGCTGTGAGAGAAGTAAGAGAATAAGAAAGATCTCATCTTGTGAGAGGAAACTATATAAGAACACTGTGGTGGAAAAAGGCCATATTTTGTAGGTGTGTAATTTGTAGATTGTACAAATTTTGTAGTTTAAAACCTCCTATTAGGAACCCACTGGAAGGCTGACCAGAACGCCCAGCTCTGGTTCAGATGAATGTAATGAGAATGCTTGCTTCTTATTTCTCAAGAGACTTTAGGATTTTACTCCAAAGGTTGGTCAGTTGTAACCCCTATTCTTGAACTCTAAAATCGCTTCGTTTATTTGTTAGGTGGAAATCATTTAAATGAGGGTCGGAATGAGGAATTCGGACCATAGTCCTGAGGGATATCCTTGGTCAAAAAAAAAAAATAACATTTGTTTTTCCTATGTTATGTTATTTTTCCTTCTGTTATGAGGGATTTGTTCCCAACACATAATCGATCTATTAATCAATCAATGGAAATGACTAAATACTTATTGTGTGCAGAATGCTGTACTAAGCACTTGGGAAAATGCAGTACAGAAGAATTGGTGGACATGATTCCCTGCTCTCAAAGAGCTTACAGTATAGTGGGGGAGACAGACTTCAAAGTAAATTACAGATAAGGGAAGGAATAGAGTATAAGGATATGTGCGGCTGGGTGGGGGTAGATATCAAAGTTCTTAAGGCATACAGATTTAAGTGCATAGGTGATGCTGAGGGGAGGGAGAACAGGGGATGCTATATAAGCTCATAGTAAGTATGAGCTTACAGTATATTGGGGGAGACAGACTTTAAAGTAAATTACAGATAAGGGAAGGAATAGAGTATAAGGCTATGTGGGGCTGGGTGGGGATAAATATCAAAGTTCTTAAGGCATACAGATTTAAGTGCATAGGTGATGCTGAGGGGAGGGGAGGGCTGAATCAGGGAAGTGCTCTTGGAGGAGATCTGAATTTAGTAGGGGTTGAAAGATCAAGAGATTGGTATTCTGTCAGATATGAAGGGGAGGGAGTTCGAAGTCAGAGGGAGAACATGGTCAAGGGGTTGGCATTGAGATAGATGAGATAAAAGTACAGAAAGTAAATTGGTGTGAGGAGTGAAGTGTGAAGTCTGGGTTGTAGTAGAAGATCAGTGAGATAAGATAGGATGGAGAGAGGTAAGTGTCTTAAAGCCATTAGTGAGGAGTTTTTGTTGGTTGCATGGGTGGAGATGGCAACCACTAGAGGTTTTCCAGGAGTGGTGAGACCGACCCAGTTTTGTCCCAATCTTTGTATTTTACACCTTCATCTGTTCCCCTCTAGACTGTAAGCTTGTTTTACGCAGGGAATGTGTCTGCTAATTCTAATGTACTGTACTCTCCCAGGAAATGCTCTACACATAGTAAATGCTCAATGAATCCCATTGTTTGATTGATTGATTACATCATGACCCTGTGATCTCACTGATGTGCTTTGTGTGCTCAAATTAATGAAATGCTAGTTTCCCTCAGCCCATAATTTTCTCTGTTGCTTTTTTCCAGGCCTTTGACTTTTATGACTTATGAACCGAGTTTTCCTGTCCAGGTCTATTTCATCAAAACGGATCATCCCACCATAACTTTTCCCAAATCACCATATTGGAGATCATAAAATGAAGTAAGACCACGGAAGGCCAACTCCAGAAGCTTTCATAGTGGAGAGGGATATAATAATAACAGTATTTATTAAGTGCTTACTATATGCCAGTACTATATGTACTAAGTGCTAGTTTGAATTAAAGCAAATCGGGTTGGACATAGTCCCTGTCCCATGTGGGGCTCACAGTCTCAATCCCCATTTTACAGATATGGTAACTGAGGCACAGAGAAGTGAAGTGGCTTGCCAAGGCCACCCAGCAGACAAGTGGTGGAGCAGGGATTAGAACCCATGACCTTCTGATTTCCAGGCCTGTGCTGTTCTATATGCTTCCCTATTTCAGACTCTACTAGAATTGGGCCAGCCCCAGATCTCCAACCCCTCAAAGAGTTAAGATTTCAGATGATTTAGATGAAGTGGTGGGCCGTGCTCAATAAATACAATTGAATGAATGAATGAATTGACAGGAGGAGAACACGAATTATTATTTTTACTATTACTATGGTATTTATCATGTGCTTACTCTGTGTCAAACACTGTACTAAGTACCGGGACAGATACCAGATAATCAGGTCAGACACAGTCCCTGATTCACATGGAACTCCCAGTCTTAGTGGGAGGGAGAACAAGTATTGAATCCCCATTTTACAGATGAGGAAACTGAGGCACAGATAATTTAACTAGTTAAGTGATTTGCCCAAGGTCGCAAAGCAGCCGAGGGTTTGCCTGTGGGACTGGGACTTGTGTCTGACCTGATTACTCTGAATCTACCGCAGTGCTTGGTACGGGGCTTGACACAAAGTACTGAACAAATACCACTGTTTGTTATTATTATTACTATTATTGTAGTTGTTCATTGGCAGAGTAAGATAAGAACCTATGTCCTCTTACTTCCAGGCTTATGCTCTTTCAACTTGGACACAATGCATCAAAATGACAATTCTCTTAGAAGGGTTTGAACTCTTCAGTGCATTCCCTAGATAGGGAAAGCTTACAGTCAATTTTAACTTCTCCTAGTTGATTCTCCCCCTCTCAGGGTCGCAACTGGAGAGTATCCAGTACTCTGCCTTATCGACTATGGAAGGGAGAGTCTCACAGAGGCCTATCCGTTCCATTCCTAGCTTGGGTAGTGGCTAGCGAGTGGAAGGCAATCTGCTACAAGTCAAAACTCACCTGTGCTGGGCAGCAGTAACATGGGAGAGAGTCAAGAGGGGAGACTCAAGTTTACTGCATGGAAGGAGGCAATGGTAAACCAATTCTGTATTTTTACTGAGAAAACTCTATCGATCCACTACCAGAACGACTGCAGATGGAGGCAGGGCATTCTGGGAGAGATGTGTCCGTGGTGTCGCTGTGAGTCAGAGACGACTCGAAGGCATAAGACAAGACAAGTTGATTCACTCTCTCGCTCACTGGACTGTAATAAATGTGTCTACCGTAAGTAGTTGGAGCTGCTTTCTTTGAGACTGGATTCCCCAGAGATCAATCAATCAATCAATCGTATTTATTGAGCGCTTACTGTGTGCAGAGCACTGTACTAAGCGCTTGGGAAGTACAAGTTGGCAACATATAGAGACAGTCCCAACCCAACAGTGGGCTCACAGTCTAAAAGGGGGAGACAGAGAACAAAACCAAACATACTAACAAAATAAAATAAATAGAATAGATATGTACAGGTAAAATAAATAAATAAATAGAGTAATAAATATGTACAAACATATATACATATATACAGGTGCTGTAGGGAAGGGAAGGAGGTAAGATGGGAGGATGGAGAGGGGGACGTGGGGGAGAGGAAGGAAGGGGCTCAGTCTGGGAAGGCCTCCTGCAGGAGGTGAGCTCTCAGTAGGGCCTTGAAGGGAGGAAGAGAGCTAGCTTGGCGGATGGGCAGAGGGAGGGCATTCCAGGCCCAGAGATTAGAAGTAAAGATTGTCAGGGGCTATGCTTATATCAAAATACCAATAAAAAATCCATCTAGAATCAACAGAGTGTGGCAAGGTGAAATAGAGTTAAATTGTATTATCTATGTTTATTATTATTACCAAGTGCTATCAAGTCATTTCTGATT
Source organism: Tachyglossus aculeatus (assembly GCF_015852505.1). Classification (NCBI taxonomy): domain Eukaryota; kingdom Metazoa; phylum Chordata; class Mammalia; order Monotremata; family Tachyglossidae; genus Tachyglossus; species Tachyglossus aculeatus. Next base: position 207,767 of record NW_024044863.1, on the reverse strand, counting down.
CATAGCAACTCTACGGATACATTATCCCAAGAACATCCAGTCTTCTGCCAAAATCCGTAACCTTTATAAAGGTTCTTCTGTTATCGTTGTTACAGCCTCTTATCCATCCCAGCTCCGCCAGTTGGCAGCTGTGTGGCTTTGGGAAAGTCACTTAACTTCTCTGTGCCTCAGTTACCTCATCTGTAAAATGGGGATTAAGACTGTGAGCCCCCCGTGGGACAATATGATCACCTTGTAATCTTCCCAGTGCTTGGAACAGTACTTTGCACATAGTAAGTGCTTAATAAATGCCATTATTATTATTATTATTATTATTATTATTGTTATTATTATTGTTATTATTATTATTATCTAGCTGCTGGTCTGCCTCTTCCACGTTTTCTCTGGACTTTTTCTAGCATTAGTGCCTTCTCCAGAGAATTAGTCCTCCTGATTCTGTGTCCAAAATATGCTAATCCAATTACCTATTTTATGTGGATTCTATTGCTAATATTGACTTTTTCCCCATATAGATACCAAGGAAAACCCAAGATGGATGAGAGAAATTACAGTACCATTGCTGAGTTCATTTTCTTGGGGTTCAGTAGTGATCCAGATTTGCAGATCACAGTTTTTGTGGTCTTTCTGGTATTCTACACGATCACTCTACTGGGAAATCTGGGAATTATACTATTAATCAAGATCGATGCTCAGCTTCATACCTCCATGTACTTTTTCCTCAGCAACTTAGCTTTCCTAGATGCCTGCTTTTCCTGTGTCATTGCTCCCAGGACACTGATCAATTTCTTGGTGGAGAGGAAAACCATTTCCTTTGCTGGCTGTGTCGCTCAGATGTGCGTCTTTGCTGCTCTCGGGACGACACAGTGCTTTTTGCTGGCTGCCATGGCCTATGATCGCTTTATTGCCATCTGTCACCCACTGCATTATTCTGTCATGATGTCCCACAGGGTATCTGTCTCCCTTGTAGTTGGGTCTTATGTGTACGGATTCCTGAATTCCGTGATCCACACGGTTTTCACTTTTAGTTTACCCTTTTGTGGACATCGTACAATTAATCACTATTTCTGTGATGTCCCACCCCTCTTATCTATCTCCTGTTCCAACACATCTGTCAATCAGAAGCTGCTTTTTGTGTTCATTAGCTTGAACGGACTCAGCACGACAGGGATCATTGGGGTTTCCTATGCTTACATCCTGTTCACCATCCTGAAGATACGCTCTTCTGAAGGCAAACACAAAGCCTTCTCCACCTGCGCTTCACACATCACGGTGGTCGCCATATTCTATGGCCCCACCTGCTTTATGTACTTACGGCCAATGTCCAGCTACTCCCTGGAGAGAGATAAAAGAACATCGGTGTTTTACACTTTTGTGATCCCCATGCTGAATCCCCTGATCTATAGTGTGAGGAACAAGGAAATGAAAGATGCCATGAGGAAAGTAATAGGGAGAAAATCACGCTCTCACTGCTAATGTCTTTTATCAATGCCCAGGAAGCATCTGAGAAAAATGGCAGGTAGATGAATCTTGTTCTTCCCTATGGCCTCTGATATGATTGAATGAATGAATGTACGAAATCCTTGTCACCTATCCAGTTTTAATTTGCAGAAGTTGCATGGTGGCATTGTTTTTTCCTTTTTTTGAAGTCTTCTTGGTTACTGTACATTGTCTATAGGTCATCATATGCTATAATGCAGATCTGCATTTCTATTTAATAATAATAATAATAATGGCATTTGTTAAGCGCTTACTATGTGCTGAGCACTATTCTAAGCGATAGGGTAGATACAAGGCAATCAGGTTGTCCCACACGGGGCTTACAGTCTTCATCCCCATTTTCCAGATGAGGTAACTGAGGCACAGAGAACTGAAGTGACCTGCCCAAAGTCACACAGCTGATAAGTGGCAGAGCCGAGAATAGATCCCACGATCTCTTACTTCCAAGCCCGGACTCTTTCCACTGAACCACGCTGCTTCTCTCAGCTTCATATACCAAGAGCCGTTATACTGGAATATCCTAAACACTCTTTCTCACACTTTTTTGATAGTATTTGCAGGTTCTGCAATGTGGCCTAGGGGAAAGAGGCTGGGCCTCAGAGTTAGAGTTGGGAGGGCCTCCTCCTAGTTTCTGAGGGAAGAGTGAACCTCCCATTCTTGTTGACAACCTTGCCGCTGACAACGCTTAAAATAAATTTCATGCTTCAGAGTGAGAGAAAAAAAAACCCTCACCCCCTTAACTCCCTTTCTGGTCTGTCTTTTGCCTCATGTCTCCATAAATCAGCTCACTGTCCATTCCTCTCTATTCATTTCCTTTTTAAAAAAATGTGAAATCTTTCATCCTCTTTTCCAACTAATGTTGACACGATTTGGAGTGAAAGGCATGTAGAGCCTCATCTGAGGTAAGAACCTGAAACACAAATAGAGAAGGAGACAAAAAATACTGTGAAAGCCTACACAAAATTGGTGTAAGCTTTTTCATTATTTTTTCCATCACATGTTCTCCCACTTCTTTGAGCATGAAGGAGACAGGGGAGAAGGAATAGGGAAATTTTGCTTCATTGGCTATTTTAAAATGTGCTTTTGTTTTAGTGCTCCTAAACTACATCTTGACCTTCGAGAGAGCAATTATCCTCTTGAAACACCCTGAGCATAGGAATAAACTGGAATTAAGAAAAGGAGTAACCTGCAAACTTATAAAAAAATCAGGATCGAGCCCATCAGGCTGTGGAACTCTCTCCCCTGGAGATTCTTCTTCAGTTTAACATCAGATTTCTGAGGACGATGGCCGATCTCTGTGTTGAACCGTGAACCCCCGAAAAATCAGGGTATCTTTATTTTTCAATGCTGTTTGGCTAACATTGTTCTGAGGTTCTGCAGTAATTTGTTTTACTTCACAAGTTAGCATATTTTATATTAAGGTACCTTCACTAGACTCCTTAACTTGCAACTGAACGTAGCTCACACACTCTTTGTACAAAGACAAATCATTCCATCAATCAGTGGTAGTTATTTTAAGCACTTGGGAAAGTACCAACAATAGAAATGGTAGATAAGATCATTTCTAGAGGGAGCATATTGATTTCTTCAGTGGCTCAACTATGTTGCCCATTATGCTTCCTGTGGAATTCAGGAAGCCATATGGCTAACCTAGACAAAAGTATGGAAAGTGGGACTAGAGAAGCACTAGAGGTGAGTTATGGACAATAACATCTATATACTATGCAACCGACTGCCCGATTCAGTGTACTCTGTTGTGTTGACTATGATATTTCCAACTTTCTAAGAGCAGCTTCTCAAAGTCAAAAATGCAACACCTTTTTGAGGTAACTGCTCTCTCCATTACTGGGTCTGTCAAGTCAATTTTAGACAGCTAGTTTGAATTCTGAAGTACAAAATATAAAATCTTTATTCTACCTTAGCAGAGTATTTTTTGCGGGGAGGCCTGAATTGCCCGGTATCATAACTTTTCTCTCTACTTCTTCATCTAATCACAGTGTGTAGTTCAAGGGGTGGAGCTCCCTTAGTTCTTTTTTTTCCTATTTTGTAAAGACATAATTTGTCCATTTAAATTCCACACCCACACATTTTAAAATAATAATAATGTCACCTTAAGTGCTTACTCTGTGCTAAATTCTGTACTAAGAGCTAAGGTATAGACAATAATAATAATACTTGTGGTATTTGTTAAGGGCTTACTATGTGCCAAGCATTGTTCCAAGGGCTAGGATAGATTCAAGTTAATCACTTTGGACCCAGGCCCTGTCCTGCATGGGGCTCACAGTAATTTTCCAGATGAAGGAACTGAGGCACAGAGAAGTGAAGTGACTTTCCCAAGGTCACACAACAGGCACATGGCAGAGTCAGGATTAGAATCCATGTCTCCCGGGCCCGGGCTCATTCCAAGAGGCCACGCTGCAGTATTTTCGTATTTGGAATAATGGTGCCCTGGGATAAAAGCTTTGTCTTTACTTTCCCATTGTCTCTTGAGGGAGCTCAGTAGCTACCAAAGTTTTCACTGACAGAACTCTTTAAGAGGTTCATCAATAATAAGGAACAATCCTATATGCACACTGAGATTGGAATAGAGAATAAAAATTATAATAATAAGAATAGTGTTTGTTAAGTGCTTACTATGTTCCAAACACTGTCCTAAGCGCTGGGGTTAATACAAGGTAATCAGGTTGTCGCACGTGGGGCTCACAGTCTCAATCCCCATTTTACAATTGAGGTAACCAAGGCACAGAGAAGTTAAGTGACTTGTCCAAGATCACACATTCATTCATTCAATCATATTTATTGAGCACTTACTGTGTGCAGAGCATTGTACTAAGCGCTTACAAGTGTACTAAGCACTTCCAAGTGTACTAAGCGCTTACACACAGCAGACAAGTGGCAGAGGCGGGATCCCTTAAGGGAACTACTGTCCTCTTTTTCTCTTCAATGATCAAATCTACCTTCAGTTAGTCAGTCAATCATATTTATTGAGCACTTACTGTGAGCAGAGCACTGTACTAAGCTCTTGGGAGACAATATAACAGGTACATTCCCTGCCCACAATGAATTTAGAATCTAGAGTTAGATTCTTGTGAGTGCTCACCAAGATACCCAGAGGCGACTGGAGGCCATTGCTCAAATTTACATGACATAGATGCATAGTATAGTGCTCTGCATACAGTAAGTGTTCAGTAAATACTATTTGTTGATTGAGAATTAGTAACATTCCTTCTTTAGATTAAATATCAAGTAGAACTCAGAGCAGTGGAAACAAGTCAGGCGAGTGAGCTATCTGGATGCATATAGCCAACCTATACAGCCCACAATAATACATTCTTGAACAATTTACACTGCTCAAAGAAAATGGTGTTACACTGTGCCACCAACCAAACACCAAAAAAGGGATGTGCCATTGAAATTTTTTTTTCCTAAAGCATCCTGAGTTTTAATAGCCGTGTAAAGCTCCAATGGTTAAAGGCAAGGTAAAACAAGAATACTAAAACTCTCACCATGAGATGTCACTGAACTCCAGTTCTGCAACATTTGTGCATTTAAATGTTCTAGTTTCCCTAAAGAATTAACGTGCCTCAGCTAGAGCCTCTTCAAATCCCAAGGAAGGACTAAGCCTTAGGGAAAATCTGGCTCACTGCACATTATAGCCTAGAACATTTCCTTGATTGGCTACCTGCATGAGGTAGCGAGGATAGAACTGATTATTTTGAGAACTGAAATTTACAGATGTTCTTCTCTGTTAGAAACACTTCTCCATCCATTTTCCCCCTCAAGCTACTCCCATGAACAGTGTCACATTTAGCATTACATTTCTCGACTGTATTAATACAGCACTGATAATAGTTATTAAAGTTTTCTATCGACTTCTCAGAAGCTTTCCACAGTAACAACATTTCTGCAATGGCCTGAGGATGGAGAATCACTTGGGCCTAGTGCCAAGAGCACAGGCCCGAGAGTCACGGGACTCCCCCATCTAATCCCATCTAATCTAATCCCATCTCCCTCATTTACCTGCTGTGCGACCTTGGGTAAGTCACTTAACTTCTTTGTGCCTGAGTTCCCTCATCTGCTCTCCCTCCTACTTAGACTGTGGAAACTGATTATCTTGTATCTACCCCAGCGCTTCATGGTAAAACACTTCCTTATTTTTACCGAGAAAACTCTACGGATATGCTACCAGAATGATTGCAGGTGGAAGTGGGGTGTTTTGGGAGAGATGAGTCTATGGAGTTGCTATGGGTTGGACATGACTCGACAGCGGAAGACAACAACCCCAGCGCTTGGCACATATGAGAAGCAGTGTGGCTCAGTGGAAAGAGCCCGGGCTTTGAACTTAGAGGTCATGGGTTCAAATCTCAGCTCTGCCAATTGTCAACTATGTGACTTTGGGCAAGTCACTTCACTTCTCTGTGCCTCAGTTACCTCATCTGTAAAATGGGGATTAAGACTGTGACCACCCCCGTGGGACAACCTGATCACCTTGTCACCTCCTCAGCGCTTAGAACAGTGCTTTGCACATAGTAAGCACTTAATAAATGCCATTATTATTATTATTATTATTATTATTATTATGGTATTGAGACTGTGAGCCCCATGTGGGACAGGGACTGTGTCCAACTCAATTTGCTTGTATCCACCCCAGTGCCTGGCACCTAATAAGCGCTTAACTAAGACCATCATTATTATTATTATTATTATTATTAAGCAGTTAACAAATATCACAATTTTTATTAGGAAAGCCCTCTCCAAGAAAAGACTGAGAGAGGAGCAGTAGAGATGCCAGGAGAGGCTGAGAATGACAGATTGAGGGGCCATTTGTCTAAGTGATATAAATTTAGAGCAAATATTCATCATCTTCAAAATGTGAAATCAAAATAAAAGGACCATTCTTAACTGATAATCATATTCATGAGAAACCTAAGCTTATTGGTCTTTGAGGGTGATTAGTTAGGCAGACAGAAAAGCAAAGAGATTGAGGCAGTAAATGCCGGCCATCTTGATGGTCTCTCAGTAGATACTAATGTCACACAAGAGTGTCATAATAATAACAATAATAATAATGGCATTTATTAAGCACTTACTATGTGCAAAGCACTGTTCTAAGCGCTGGGGAGGTTACAAGGTGATCAGGTTGTCCCCCGGGGGGCTCACAGTCTTAACCCCCATTTTACAGATGAGGTACTTAGGCACAGAGATGTGAAGCGACTTGCCCAAAGTCACACAGCTGACAAGCGGTGGAGCCAGGATTTGAACCCATGATTTATGACTCCAAAGCCCGTGCTCTTTCCACTGAGTCACGTTGTCATGGCACACTGTTGAAAGTCACTAATTTAGAGGCAAAAAACATTTCTAAAAAAATTAGAGGTTCAGTTTTTCTGTTTCAGACCGCTCAGGTCATGATGGAGTCTTAGTCTAAGTCTAGCTCTTAGTCCAGTGCTCTGCACACAGTGAGCACTCAATAAATACGACTGAATGAATGAGTGGAGTCTACCATAGAAGACAGTGGATGGTCCAGCTCTTAGTACAATGCTCTGCACACAGTGAGCACTCGATTAATATGACTGAATGAATGAGTGGAGTCTATCATAGAAGACAGTGGATGGTCTAGCTCTTAGTACAATGCTCTGCACACAGTGAGCACTCGATAAATACGACAACGAATGAATGAATGGAGTCTACCATAGAGAACAGTAGATGAGCTGCAGTCTTTGGACTTCATTCATTCATTCATTCATTCAATCGTACTTATTGAGTGCTTACTGTGTGCCGAGCACTGTACTAAGCGCTTGGGAAGTACAAGTTGGCAACATATAGAGACTGTCTCTACCCAACAGTAGGCTCACAGTATAGAAGACTTCAGAACTGAGAACTGGTGCAGAGGAGTTAATGCGAATCCTAGTAATAATAATGATGACATTTATTAAACGCTTGCCTAGGACCACTTACACTCTACCATGTTCCCTCTGGAGCACAAATGCAACAAGTAAATAGGCAGGCAGGGGTGCAGCTCCAAGTTTTCTCTCAATCCCACCTGCCTTCTGGTAAAGCACTTTCAGATTGCACCCTTACTCAAGGGGACAGCCTGCTTGCCAACCTTGATATTTAAGTAAGGTAGCCAAAATGCTTCCTCTCCTGAAATTGACTATTGATAACTACTCCTGACATTTGGGGAAGCAGCGTGGCTTACTTGACAGAGCCCCGGCTTGGGAGTCAGAGGTCATGGGTTCTAATCCCGCCACCGCCACTTGTCTGTTGTGTGACCTTGGGCAATTCACTTCAATTCTCTGAGCCTCAGTTACCTCATCTGTAAAATGGGGATTAAGACTGTGAGCTCCCCATGGGACAACCTGATCACCTTGTAACCTCCCCAGTGCTTAGAACAGTGCTTTGCACATAGTAAGTGCTTAATAAATGCCATCATTAATATATAAGGAACACCTAGTTCCAAATTGTCTATTCATATTAATGCCTGTCTCCCCTTCAAGACTGTAAACTCACTGTGGGCAGGGAAAGTGTCTGCTAATTCTGTTGTATTGTGCTCTCCCAAGTGCTTAGTACAGTGCTCTGCACATAGTAAGCACTCAATGAGTATGATTGATTAATAGCGTGTGTCCCACCTTTGCTATCAACAGAGGAATGTTGATACAACCTATCAGGTCCCCTTAGAGCTGAATATATTCTATTTCCCAAATGTGATCTGTGAATCAACCTGGAAGAAAGCATGATAAAGTTATATTGTAAATTATATATCTGTATTAATGTCTGTTTCCCCCTCTAGGCTGTAAGCTCATTGTGGGCAGGGAACGTGTTTACTAATTCTATTGTAAAGTACTCTCCTAAGTGCTTAGTACAGTGCTCTGCACACAGTAAGGGCTCAATAAATGCTACTGATTAACTAATTGATTTGAACTGCCCAATCCTTATGCTTTCATATTTTGTCATCCTTGAAATCATTTGGGGAAACATATCTCAAAAGTCTTGAGACACAAGAAGAACACTCCCCAATTGGATCCCAGAACAGACCTGGAAAGTCAATGAAAAGCAAATTATTTAACTACCTTGTCCTACCCAATCCTCCTAGGAAGGTTGATAGCCTAGGGAATTAAGTGTCTTCCTGCGATGCCTATTTAAATTCCTAGATCCATTTAACAGTCAATCGGGAAGAATAAGTGGATTATTTTCATTTGCTATTCGCTGTCCAACTGAAGACCCTAATGAAATTACAAAGAGAGCAGACTCAGAAAGTAACCTACTGTGCTTTACCCCGATAGCAATTTATTATTCGGTCAGTCGATCGTAGTCAACCTTATACGGCTCCATTGTGATACCATATTTTGCATGGTTTGCCTGCCCTAGTCGCTGCCTCTGGAATGTCATTCATTTATTCATTCAATCATGTTGATTGAGTGCTTACTGTGTGCAGTGCACTGTACTAAGCACTTGGAAAGTCAAATTTGGCAACAGAGATAATCCCTACCCAACAGCGGGCTCATAGTCTAGAAGGGGGGGAAGACAGACAACAAAACAAAACTAAGCAAGTAGACAGGCATCAATAGCATCAATATAGAGTTATGGATATATACACATGATTAATAAAATATATAGAATAACAAATATGTACATAGATATACAAGCGCTGTGGGGTGGGGAGGGGGGTAGAGCAGAGGGAGGGAGTCAGAGTGATGGGGAGGGGAGGAGGAACAGAGGAAAGGGGGAAAAGTGGAAAGAGGAAAAGTGTCATCACTTGGCATAATCCGGGGCACTGGGGTAGGAGATAGCACTACCAGTTAGTCTGGGGCTGAGATTACCCAGAAGCAATTCTCACTGGGGGATTTTATAAATAAACTTTACTAAAGATTCCTAAGACCCTCTCAGGATCGCACCTGGAGAGTTTCCAGTACTCTACCAGTCTCGGCTACGGGAGAGAGACTCAAGCAGAGGCAAACCCATTCCATTCCTAACTTGGGCAGTGGCTAGCGAGTGGAAGACAATTCTGCTACAAATGAAACTCACCTGTGCTGGGCAGCAGTGACATGGGAAAGAGTCGAGGGTGGAGACTCAGGTTTACTGCACGGAAGAAAGCAATGGTAAACACCTCTGTATTTTCACCAAGAAAACTCTATGGATACACTACCAGAACAAATGCAATTGGAGGTGGGATGTTTTGGGAGAGACACGTCCATGGTGTCACTATGGCTCAGAGACGGCTCGACAGAATAAGACAAGGCAAGAGATTCCTAAACAGTCTGTTCCTAGGATGATGAGTTTTCCCTTTGGAAAGAGCACGGGCTTTGGAGTCAGAGGTCATGGGTTTGAATCCAGGCTCCACCACATGTCTGCTGTGTGACCTTGGGCAAGTCACTTAACTTCTCAGAGCCTCAGTTACCTTATCTGTAAAATGGGGATGAAGACTGTGAGCCCCACGTGGGACAAACTGTTCACCTTGTGTCCCCCCCCAGCGCTTAGAACAGTGCTTTGCACATAGTAAGCGCTTAACAAATGCCATCATTATTATTATTATTATTACCTCCTATAGCCCTCCAATCGCCACAAACTTTGTAACTGATGAATATTTAGCTAATAATAATAATAATTATGATATTTGTTAAGTGCTTACTATGTGCCAGGCATTGAATTAAGCACAGGAGTGAGTACAAGCAAATTGGGTTGGAAACAGTCTCTGTCCCACATGGGGCTCATATTTTCAATCCCCATTTAACAGATGAGGTAACTGAGACCTAGAGAAGTGAAGTGACTTGCCCAAGGTCAAACCACAGGCAAATGGTGGAACTGGGATAATAACCCATAACTTAGACTCTCAGGCCTGTGCCCTATCCGCTATGGCTTGCTGAATTTTAATGATAATTAAAGCTAAGTGTGTTTTTTTTAAATGAAGAAATATGGCACAGTGGATAGAGCATGAGCCTGGGAATCAGAAGGATCTGAATTCTAATTCTGGCTCTGCTGTTTGTCTGCTATGTAGCCTCTGGCAAGTCGCTTAACTTCTCTATGCCTCAGTTTTATCATTTCTAAAATGGATATTGTGAGTCTCAAATGGGACAGGGACTGTGTCCAACCTGCTTAGCTTGTATCTACCCCGAACCATAACGAAGTGCTTACTGTGTGCCAAGTAGTATAGTAGGTGCTAGGGTAGATACAAGATAATCAGGTCATATAGAGTCCCTGGCCCACAGTGGGCTCACAGTCTAAGTAAGAGGGAGGGTGGGTATTGAATCCCCATTTTACAGATGAGGGAACTGAGGCACAGAGAAGTTAAGTGACTTGCCCAAGGTTATGCATCAGGCAAGTGACGAGGTGTTAGCACTGCTTGTTGTCCTATTCTGTCGAGTAGTGTCCAACCTGAAGAGACACCATAGACAAATCTCTCCCAGAACGTCCCACTTTCACCTGCAATCATTCTGGTAATTTATCCATAGAGTTATCTTGGTAAAAATAGGGAATTTGTTTACCATTGCCTCCATCTGCACACTAAACGAGTCTCTGCACTCGACTCTCTCCCATGCTGCTGCTACACAGCACAGGTGAGGTTTGACTTCTGACAGATTTCCTTCCACTCACTAGCCACTGCCCAAGCTATGAATGGAATGGGTATGCCTCTGCTTGACTCTCCCTCCTGTAGTAGTGAGTGGTAGAGTACTGGAAGCTCTACAGGTGCGACCCTGAGGGGGTAGCACTGCTTAGAACACACTAAAGTCAGTTCATCTATGAGAAATGCAGCAAATCAGCACGTTTTCCCTGGAGTGTAGGGGCAACAACTTGCTACAACCTCGTATCAAATGAGCAATTCTAGGAAATAACCCATTTTATTGCCAAAAAAAGAGAGGGGGTGGGGCAGAGAGCTCTGGAGTGCTCCTAACCCACCCCTTAATCTGACACCCTTGGCTAAAGATGCTGGCATTGAGAGGCATGTTGGGGATTTGAATAGTGGAAGTAGGATGGTGGGAAATTAAAGCAACACCACGATCCAGGATTCAGGGCAGTAGATCTTTCAGCCAGGCAAGGGTACATAGAAACTGTCCTCTGTACAGAGTCACGTGCCCAAAGTCACATTTCATCTAAAATAATAAACTTGCAAGCTAGTGTGTGTTTGAGGAAAATCTAAAACAGAGGTGATAATAATAATAATAATAATAATAATAATAATAATAATAATAATAGTGGTATTTGCCAACTTGTACTTCCCAAGCGCTTAGTACAGTGCTCTGCACACAGTAAGCGCTCAATAAATACGATTGATTGATTGATTGATTGATTTGTTAAGTGCTTACTATGTGCAAAACACTGGGGAGATACAAGATGATCAGGTTCTCCCACGTGGGGCTCACAATCTTAATCCCCATTTTACATATGAGGTAACTGAGGCCCAGATAAATTGAGTGACTTGCCCAAGGTCACACAGGTGATAAGTGGCAGAGCCAGAATTAGAACCCACGACCTCTGACTCCCAAGCCCGGGCTCTTTCCACTGAGCCACACTGGTAATCTTGTTCATTTTTTCATCTCTTGGAGGTAGAAAGGAATTAAGTACTCTCAGCTATCAGTAATCTTCATCCAATGGAGGGGAGCAATAATGTGGACAATACAGAACCACAGATAGAGCCAAAAAGGGTAGACCTCGTCTGGAAAGGAAGAGTGCTTCTTTGGCCCATCAGATGATGTGAGAAGGCAGTGGAAATGACTCACCCTCTTTTCTACTCTCTAAACATTTGATGGGGAAACCAAAAAACGAGTCCCATGCATACCTGGCACTTAGAACAGTGCTTCGCACGTAGTAAGTGCTTAACAAATGCCATCACTATTATACCTGGAGAGAGTACTTAATGGAAAAGGCAGGGGGAATGCAGAACCTGCATTAAGGAAAACTTATGGTGAAACACTCTGTGTCTGATTCATTCATTCAATCGTATTTATTGAGCACTTACTGTGTGCAAAGCACTTGGGAGAGTACAATATAACAACAGACACATTCCTGCCCACAACGAACTCACAGTCTAATGCTACACACCTACACACAATCATTTCTTTAGGCACTTTCCAGTTAGAAGCATGTTGTCAGAAGAATAATTTGTGTTCTCTTCAAAACAGAAGGTGAACACTTGTGCAGTGGAAAACCTGACTGTAGAGTGAATTCCTATACTGTTTTTTATTTACAAAAATATCTTAGCCCATAAACTCATTGTGGGCAAGGAATGTGTTTATTGTTGTATGGTACTCTCCCAAGAGCTTAGTACAGTGCTCTGCAAACAGTAAGTGCTCAATAAGTACTGTTGAATGAATTGATGAATTTGCACAATTTCAATCAATTCTCACCATATATCCAGGAGGTAGGAAGAGGCAGAGATTACTATCCCCATTCCAGGAAGAGGAAATTGATGTCAAGAAGTCGTGACATCAATCAGCAGGCCAACAGTGGAGTTGAGATCAAAATTTGGGCCTCATGACTCCCAGAATCATTCTCTTTCCGCAATACTCTGGAGAAAGTTCCTAAGAGAAGATTCTGACAGATGGTAGGGTTGCAGCTGATGAGCGCTGCGAAATCTGCAGAGATAACCCACAAATGAATACTCTAAATTGACAGATGAGTTGAATGTACCTGATCTTGGTTGAGTGATAATCCTTCATGTTTATCAAATTGAAATTGGAAACCATTCTATTTGCCTCCTTTCTCAGCGAGCTGCTCTTACACATTCCCTCTAGAACTCTTCATGGTTTTGCCCTGTCACTTACTGAGTTGCTTTTCTTCTAGGTTTCTCTGGTGCGTGGATATACTGCCTCCTCTCTAAATGTTTGATGGGGAATCCAAGAAAACGTGTCCCACGTGTACCCGGATGTGAACATCGTAAGGAATAAATAAATGCCTGACCTAAATCGCACAATCATGACTGAGTTCGTCTTCCTGGGGATTGTGGACTCCAAGGAGCTCCAGCTCATTCTTTTCATCCTGTTTTTAGCTGTCTATGTGGTCACCATGCTAGGGAACTTGGGGATGATGTTGTTGATCTGCTTGGATTCACGACTCCATACCCCCATGTATTTTTTTCTCATCAGCTTGTCCTTTGCTGATGTTTGCTATTCATCCACCGTCACCCCCAAGATGCTGGTGGATTTATTATCTGAGAGGAAAACCATCTCTTTTGTGGGGTGCTTTCTGCAGATGTATGTTGTCATTGCCTTGGCCACAACTGAATGTATCCTTTTTGGGTTGATGGCTTATGACCGTTACACTGCCATCTGCAATCCTCTGCTCTATACAGTTATCATGTCCAGGACAATCTGCCTTAAAATGATCATGGGGGCATACGTTGCAGGCTTCTTGAATTCAGTGATTCATACAAGTTACATAAGTAGCCTGTCTTTCTGTGACTCTAATGTCATCCAACATTTTTTCTGTGATAGCCCTCCACTCCTCAAACTCTCCTGCTCAGACATCCACGTGAATGAAAATATCATTTTCACGTGTGCAGGATTGAATATGTTAGGCACGTTATTGATCATTCTGAGTTCTTATACATATATCCTCGCCTCCATCTTGTGCATGCCCTCTGCCTAGGGCAGGCACAAAGCCTTCTCTACCTGTGCTTCCCACCTGACGGCCGTCATCATATTCTATGGGACGTTAATCTTTACTTATCTACGACCTAGTTCCAGCTATTCACTGAATGAAGATCGTGTGGTGTCAGTCTTCTACACGGTGGTGATCCCCATGCTAAACCCCCTGATCTACAGCTTGAGAAACAAGGAGGTGAAGGAAGCTCTAAAGAAACTGATTTTGAGAAACAGAATCCCCGTGATCATTTAGGTGGTTTGGGTAATTTAGCAAGGAAGGATTGTGAACTGAGTTTAGGATCATAGGCTTGCCCTCAACCTTATGAATTAAATGATAACTTCTAACCCAGAAAATAGAGAGAACTGGCCTTATATGAGGGCTATTAGTGCATTATTGTGGTCTTTGGAATTCTTTATTAATTATTATTATTATATTATTATTATTATTATAATGTTAAGTTACTTAACTTCTCTGGGCCTCAGTTACCTCATCTGTAAAATAGGGATTAAGACTGTGATCTCCATGTGGGATCGGGAGTGTGTCCAACCTGATTAGCTTGTATCTACTCCAGTGCTTAGTACAATGTCTGGCATGTAGTAAGTACTTAACAAACAATATTAAGAAAGCAAATGAAAACAAAAACAAAAACAAGAAAACAACACAAACAGTTCCTTATTGTTTACCAGGAAGGGATAGAAACCAGCCAGAATCCTCCTAGGCTGACTACTGAAGAATATAGTAAACCATGTAGTTCCCAAATCACCATGTAGCTTCAGAATAAAATGTGGAAAAGCAGATGGCATGATCAGTTGAACAGATAACATAAGCATAACAGTAATGCAAGAACAGCTATGTTGTAGATATAAGCTTTATAAAACTAGTCGATATCATCAGCACACTTGTGTCTCTCTGTGCCTCAGTTACTTCATCTGTAAAATGGGGATTAAGACTGTGAGCCCCCCGTGGGATAACACTATCACCTTGTAACCTCCCCAGTGCTTAGAACAGTGCTTTGCACATAGTAAGCACTTAACAAATGCCATTATTATTATTATTATTATTTAATAAGTGCCATCATTATTATTAATTAAGTTGGATGGACAACAGAAGCTCTGCTACTCAGCTGTGTGATTATTTCAGCTGGATTTAGAAGTACACTTTAAGATCTTTTCCTAATCATCAGATGGAGTAAAGCAATCTGTTTCATTCTGCTGGGCTTGAGGATGAGACAAGAACTGAAAGTTTTTCGGACAGCCTCTGTTCCACTGGGAAACCTCCAACTCAGCAGACTTCAGACAATGGTCAAAATCATTTGAGATAATCCTTCAGGAACTTTTAAAACTTGAAGAAAGTCTGGAAGAAGATATGCAGATGACTGTGAACTGCTTCAGAGACAGCATGGAACTATGGACTGTCATGAAGTCTGAGGGACCATGAAAAGGTGCTAAATGTGGCAAATGCCACCGCACTGCAGAGGACAACTTTACATGAGCACCATGTGGAATGGACTATTTTCTCTCATCTTTTTAGCCCACATCCATATATATGCTTGGATGGCTATATAAAGGTAATCCGTATCCCTACATTCCATTCACCTGGGACTCTTTCCAAACAATAATAATTTCATGAGGACCACATGTATGCAGCAAGGAAACAAGGAAAATTTTAACTATCGAGGGCAAATTTCTTTTCTTTAAGGGTCTTGAGTTGTACATTATGTCGTGAATAAAATCGACGTATCTATTATTAAGATAGTAAATATTAGAAAGAGTATGGGTTAGAATGTCAAGAGACCTAGATCCTAGTCCCAGTAATTCAACTGGTAATAATAATAATGATAATAATAATATTTGTGTTCTTTGTTTAACACTCTGTGCCAAGCACTGTACTCAGCACTGGGGTAGATATGATATACTCAGGCCCTACACGGGGCTCACAATCTGAGTGGGAGGGAGAAAAGGCATTGAATTTCCATTTTGCAGATGAGCGAACTGAGACACAGAGAAGTGAAGTGACTTTTTCAAGATCACACAGAAGGTACGTGGCAGAGCTGGAATTAGAAACCAGATCCTCTGACTCCAGACTGTAAATGCACTGTGGGCAGGGATTATCTCTCTTTATTGCTGTATTGTACTTTCCAAGTGGTTAGTACTGTACTCTGCACACAGTAAGCGCTCAATAAATATGATTGAAGGAATGAATGATTCCCAGGCCTGTACTCTTTCCACTAGGCAACACTGCTTCTCTATCTGGCCTCTATGTGAGACCTTGGCCAATCAATAAACCTCCCCGTGATTTAGTTTCCTCATCTGTACATTGATATCTATCCTCCGTATTTAGATTGTGAGCCTAGAATAGGCAGAGACAGTTCTTCCTGGTTATTTTATGTCTGCCAAGGTGATTTGGCATGCAGTAATCATTTAATAAATGACATTATTGTTATGATTATTATATAACCAAGAACTAAACCGGGAGAAAAATCACACAACTGAATGGTTTAGTCATTCAATAATAATAGTAATAATAATAATGATGGCATTTATCAAGCGCTTACTATGTGCCAAGCACTGTTCTAAGCACTGGGGAGGTTACAAGGTGATCAGGTCATCCCACGGGGGGGGCCCACAGTCTTCATCCCCATTTTACAGATGAGGGAACTGAGGCACAGAGAAGTGAAGTGACTTGCGCAGAGTTACACAGCTGACAAGTGGCGGAGCCGAGATTTGAACCCACGACCTCTGACTCCAAAGCCCGGACTCTTTCCACCGAGCCACGCTGCTTCTCTTTGAATCACGCTGCTTCTCAATGCCTGGAGACAGTAGTATAATTATCAGTGGTATTGATTGAGCCTTTAATGTGGCAGAGCACTGTATTAAGGGCTTGGGAGAGTACAATACAACAGGATTGGTAGACACATTCCCACACGTATCACTTGAGTAGCTTCTATATTGCCATCGTAGGGGGAAACCTAATTAGGATTATTTCCCTACTTCATTTCCCCATATATTTCTTCCTTGGTAATTTGTCATGCACAGATCTTTGATGTTCCTCCTCGATCCCTGTAGAGATGCTGAAGAATTCCAAAGCCACTTATATTAATGCCTGTTTACTTTTTTCGGTGTCTATATATCTATAATACTATTTATTTATATTGGTGCTACTGATGCCTGTTTACTTGTTTTGAAGCCTGCCTCCCCCGTTCTAGACTGTGAGCCTGTTATGGACAGGGATTGTCTCTCTTTATTGCTGAATTGTACTTTCCAAGTGCATAGTACAGTGTTCTGCACACAGAAAGTGCTCAATAAATATGATTAAATGAATGAAAGACTGAATGAATGAAAAACATTTTCAGTCTCAGGATGAGTGACACATTTTCGTGCTCGGTTTTGTGCCCGCAGATGTCGTCCTGCTGGCCAAAATGGGGGGTTTGATTGCTCTCAACCATCTGCAAGCCCATGGTCTAGACTGGGAGCCTGCTATGGACAGGGATTGTCTCTATTGCTGAATTGTACTTTTCAAGTGCTTAGTACAGTGCTCTGCTCACAGAAAATGCTCAATAAATACGATTGAATGAGTGAAAGACTGAATGAATGAAAAACATTTTCAATCTCAGGATGAGTGACACATTTTCGTGCTCGGTTTTTCGCTCGCAGAAGTCGTCCTGCTGGCCAAAACGGGAGGTTTGATTGCTCTCAACCATCTGCAAGCCCATGGTCCGCAGCATAGTGAGGTCCCCAGACTTTCAGCCAGTGACTTTTGCTGTGAGTTTAGTGTGACCACCACCCAAATAAGAAGGCCAGTCATTTCGCTGCTTCATTTGAGAAGCAGCATGGTGTAGTGGATAGAGCATGAACCTGGGTTCTAATCTTGGCTCTGCCACCTGTCTGCTGTACGACCTTGGACAAGTCACTTTACTTCTCCGTGCCTCAGTGACTTCATCCGTAAAATAGGGATTGAGACCGTGAGCCCCATGTGGGACAGGGATAATGTTCAAACTGATTTGCTCATATCCACCCCGGTGCTTAGTCCAGTGTCTGGTATACAATAAGAGCTTAACAAATACCACAATTATTATTTATTTCACGACCAGACTTAGGCCCAGACGTCAACGGTTTTGGGATCTTTCTTTTACAGAAGAAAATTTCCAACCTATTGTTCCTGCTTTTCAGAGACACTACTTTCCCTCTTCATTCCTCCCCTTCCCCTAGTTATTCCCTTGTCCCTATTCTACTTTGTCTATTATTTTGTTGCTGTATTTTAATAGTATTTTTAAGCACTTGTAATGTGCCAGACACTGTATTAAGCACTGGGGTACATACAAGCTTAACAGGTTGGTCACTGTCCCTGTCACACATAGGGCTTAATTCCCATTTTTCAGATGAAGTAACTGAGGCCCAAAGAAGTTAAATGACTTGGCCAAGGTCACTCAGCAGACACGTGGCAGAGTCTGGATTAGAACCCAGGTCCTTCTGACTCCCGGGCCTGTGCTCTGCCTATGATTTCTTACCCTGCCCCTTAAACAATCGCTTTTGTCCTTTGTGCCCTGCATGTGTGGCTATGTCCTCAAAACTTATCATTTAAAAAAATGTTATTGTTGTTGTTGATGATGATGAATGTTTATGTTCATCTGTCCAGGCCTTTGCATCTACATTATATTATTTTTGTTTTCTGTGATAGACTATATGCTCTTGATAGGCAGGATTCATATTATTTTTGATTAAATTTTGTTTAACCACCTAGATGAGATGTCAAGAAATGACAATTCTGAGCCAGGTTCAGGATTCATATTATTTTTGATTAAATTTTGTTTAACACTTAGATGAGATTTTTGAAAAATGACAATTCTCAGCCAGGTTCAGTAATAAGCAGCATGGCTTATTGGCAAGAGCCCGGGCTTGGGAGTCAGAGGTCATGGGTTCTAATCCTGCCTCTGCCACTTGTCAGCTGTGTGACTCTGGGCAAGTCACTTAACTTCTCTGGGCCTCTGTTACCTCATCTGTAAAATGGGGATTAAGACTGTGAGCCCCATGTGGGACAGCCTGATTACCTGCATCTACCCCAGTGCTTAGAACAGTGCTTGGCACGTAGTAAGAGCTTAACAAAGACCACAATTATTATTATTATTATTATTATTATTACTAATAATAATAATAAGTGAAGTAATTGAAGTAATTATCCAGATGCTTCTAGACTGTGAACCTGTTGTTGGGTAGGGATCATCTCTATATGTTGACAATTTGTACTTCCCAAGTGCTTATTACAGTGCTCTGCACACAATAAGTGCTCAATAAATACAATTGAATGAATGAATGAATACTTCAAGAAAGAAAGTACATTTTCTTCAGTTTGAGAATTTCTTGTGAAAGAATTTTTTGTTTTTCCTGAATTACCAGAATCATCACCTCCTGTCACAGTTGAATTTACCTAGTTCATTGATTCATTCAATCATATTTATTGACCACTTACTGTGTGCAGAGCACTGTACTAAGCACTTGGGGAGTACAAGTTGGCAACATATTGAGATGGTCCCTACCCAACAATGGGCTCACAGTCTAGAAGGGGGAGACAGACAACAAAACAAAACATGTAGACAGGTGTCAAAGTCATCAGAACAAATAGAATTAAAGCTACATGCACATCATTAACAAAATAAACAGAATAGTAAATATGTAAATATATTTAAATAAATATATTTATTTATATATATATTTATTTACACATAAATAAATATATAAATAATTATCTAGTGTAGACTGAGAATTTGATTCAGGTACTATATTTGGTGTTTTCCTTTAGATAGTGTTTACTTATTGTGTCATGTCACTAAATTTCTAGAACGCTTTGAACATTCCCCAGTGACCTCTCCTAATAGTGTGAAATAGATTGTGAAACAAAGTCGGGCCCTAATCCATAAACCCCACTTACAAAAACCAGTACCCAGCTTGTCCTTGCCCCATTCCATCTCAATCCTGTCTCTTAAAATTGTTTTAGCCAAGGTTTCCAAACCCAGAAAAGGACTGCTGATGGGACCAGGGAAACCCTTCAATCAAATTGTCCCTCGGTACTGAGCCTCATCTATACTGATTCCCCACGGCGCCCCAACTCTGCCTATCCGGGGAGTGGGGAGGGAAATTGCTAGCCTAACTCTGGTGACAGGTGTCAAGGAAAACTTGGAAAAGTAGCAGAGTGGCCTAGAGGAAAGAGCCTAGGCCTGGTCATCTGACGACCTGGGTTCCAATTCCAGACCTTGGGCAAGTCGCTTAACTTCTCTGTGGCTCAATTTCTTCAATGGTAAAATGGGGATTAAATCCTACACCTTCTTACTTATACTGTGAGCTCTCTGTGGGATGGGGACTGTGTCCAACCTGCTAAAATTTGAATCTACCCCAGCACTTAGAACAGTGCTTGTCACATACTAATAATGATAATGAATAATGATGGCATTTGTTAAGCGTTTACTATGTGCAAAGCACTGTTCTAAGCGCTGGGGGGATGCAAGGTGATCAGGTTGTCCCGCGTGGGGCTCACAGTCATCATCCCCATTTTACAGATGAGGTCACTGAGGCTCTGAGAAGTTAAGTGACTTGCCCGAGGTCACACAGCAGACACGTGGCAGAGCCAGGATTCAAACCCATGACCTCTGACTCCAAAGCCCGTGCTCTTTCCACTGAGCCACGCTGCTTCTCTGCACTAAAGAAATACCATAAAAACAAGAACAAAACACCTGGGATGAATTTTATGGTGTCTGTGATGGGCTTTACTCCAGGCCCAATAATCGGCTTCAAGGCTCTTCACCAAATTATTTCGCATTATATATTTGCCGTCTTTATTTGCTGCTCCCCAGCCTTCTTTCTTCATTCCTCTACTGCTAATCTTCTGACTGTGCACACATGCTTTCAATTCTCCCACCTCTCCCCTTACGCTCACACCATTTTCCTGTCCTAGAACTTCCTAGGTCCCCAAATCTGACAGGCTAAGAATTTCCCCCTATTCCTAACCTTTCTGAAAGGTCCACCTCTTCCAACATACTTTCCCCAATTAATTCCCAGCATCCCAAGTCATGTAAACCTGCCAGCCATTTCTAGCACTTCAGTACCAATTTATGTCCTCCTCAGGACTTCTGGACATGCATTTATTCAGTTATACATTCAATTGTTATATATTCAATTTTGATCCACCGCTTCTAAGTACTATTATGCCAGTCTACTCCACTAGAAAGTGTAATCTCCCTATTAGTTCATTCAATTATGTTTATTGAGCACTTACTGGAGAGCTCAGTATGATGATAATAATAATAATAATGGCATTTATTAAGTGCTTACTATGCACCAAGCACTGTTCTCAGCGCTGGGGAAGTTACAAGGTGATCAGGTTGTCCCACCTGAGGCTCACAGTCTTAATCCCCATTTTACAGATGAGGGAACTGAGGCACAGAGAAGTTAAGTGTCTTGTCCAAAGTCACACAGCTGACAATTGGTGGAGCTGGGATTTGAACCCCTGACCTCTGACTCCAAAGCCTGTGCTCTTTTCCACTGAGCCAAACAGACACATTCCCTACCCACAAGGCATTTACAGTCCTTATGGGGAGGCAATGTGTTGTTTTTACTTCCCAAGTGCTTAATACAGTGCAGGGCATGCAGTGATATGCCATTACTAACATCAATCGATGGTATTTATCAAGCACTTACCATGTGCAGAGCACTGTACTAAGGACTTGGGAGAGTACAATATAATAGAGTTGGTGGGTGCATTCCCTGTCCACAAGGAGCTAACGGTCTAGAGGGAAAAACTGAAGGCTGAGGAAGAGGACACTTTTTTCTAACTCTTCCAGATGAAACAACTACCACCACCCAGCACCTCCAGCTCATCTCTCTTTGTCATGATTACAACGAGCTATTTAGGAGCAGGTGTTTGCTTTTTCTATTTAAATAGCACTACTATACTTACTACAACATTTTATTATTACTTCCACTACTACTACTAGTGCTTCTATAAGGAAAAGAATCCAAGATGATAGACAAAAATGTTACCTAAAGGCTAAAATGAAAAATGGTATTTCCCCTCAGCATTTTTTCCCCAAACTCCTGTTCCACTGCTTCCTGTCAGAGCCACTTTAATCACTGTCTAAAGGGAAACCTCAGTGGGAAAAAGCTCATTTAACCCCCTGCACAGCCCGGCACTGACTTGCTTCCTAATAATAATAATAATAATAATGGTATTTGCTAAATGCTTACTGTATGCCAAGCACTGTTCTAAGCACTGGGGTAGATACGAGGCATTCAGGTTGTCCCACGTGAGGCTCACAGTCTTAATCCCCATTTTACAGATGAGATAAGTGAGGCACAGAGAAGTGAAGTGACTTGCCCAAAGTCACTCAGCTGACAAGTAGTGGAGTCAGGATTAGAACCCATGACCTCTGGTTCTCAAGCCTGTGCTCTTTCCACTAAGCCATGCTGCTCCAAGTATACGAATTTCAACACACAAATAAGAAATCAGCCATTATTCAGTAGGATTAATTATAGCTCCTCTGCTCTCCTGAGGATGAAATGCTTCAGAGATCAGGTCCCATATGTCATCAAACACAAGATAAAAAACCTCCTCATCCTTCACATTAGCGGCTTCGGAAACTAAGGAAGAAATGCCCCCTTCGATCTCTATGTAAGTACTAGGATTTGAGACGTCGAGAGGAGAAACATTGAACACCGTCAAAGTGCACTTGGGAACAGAGTGGGTGGTAGCTTTTTTTTTTCCTTAATAACTTAGCAGACTCAAGAACTAAGAACAGATAAATTGAATCCCCAAGGCTATAACTCGATATGGTATGCTTGTCTTCTGTTGTTTTTCATTGCAATCATTATTGTAATTTTAATTATGATGCCTTCCTTGTTTAGAAATAATTGGTGATACTAGACTGGAAAGCTCTCTATGAAATCAAAGTGGTTTACAATGGCTGAAGAGCTGTTCTTATTGGGGGTCAAAAATCTTTGCAACCTCAAAGGACTAGAGAGCTTTTTCTTTGAATCATCTCTCCTATACATAAATGTATTTAAAGAAACAGAGACTGACCCTCTTAATATAAAGAAGGGGTGTCACAGACATTCTCTTCTGGCTCCAAACACCACATGGATTTTGGGACATTTTCTACTCTTTTGGAAACTGGTTATGCTGGAGAGGTTTAAGAAATGTGACTTTAAAACAATGCTCCAAACATTTTAAGTCATCTGCACCTTTATCTTTAACGGGACGATAACATATATGATGGAAAATAGTGAATAACATGTTATTTGGCCATGAACAGGAGTGATTTTTCTATAAAAATCTAATTCTATTTCTGATTAATCAAAAGTAGTCTCTATTTTAAATCATTTGTGACTGATTAACTTGTATCTACCCCAGCACTTAGAACATGCTTGACACAAAGTGATGAACAAATGTAATGATGATTGTAATGATAATTTAGATGAGTCCATGCAAACTGACATTATGATATATCCCAAACCATGTATTAGCCCGATATATTTTGATCTCTTCCATGTCGCTATTGGTGTGTCTATAAGCCAGTCACTCGGTAGTGACAACTGAAGTCAGTTGTTAGACCTGGCCATGCCTTGTAGCCACGGGGCAGGTTTGGCTTCTAAATTAGAAAACGGGGCAGATTTCTTAAGCTGATTTCATTGTTTACAGGACAAGAACCAAAGAATTGGCCAGTAGATCAGTTAGAGTCCTCTCCCTTCAATGAATCAATAAAATACTTCCCTGAGATGTACTGAAATCTAGACTGTCTGCATCCATATGCACTAGCTTGTTTCTCCGTAAGAAGTGTGATCCTCACCAGGACTGAGCTTTGATTGTGTTTGAATGAACAAAAGGAAATGGAAAGTTGAGGGAAATATTTTGATAATTTTGGGAAAACCAATTTTACCTTTGGAAATAGTGGTTTTGGGGTCCCAGATTTGCATTATTAGCTGTAGTACAGATCAAAGTGGAATCATAAGATTGGAATTATAAGATTAGAGAGCTATTGAGAGGTCACACAATCTCTAGTTCCCTTTCCAGCACTGTATAGTATAAATTCATCCTCTTATATTTCACAAACAAACCCACGTGGGTAACTTCACCGTTCAGACGTGGAATGAGAGGTCATAATCAATCAGTGATATTTACTGAGCACTTATTGTGTGCACAGCACTATACTAAGCCGTTGAGAGAGTACATTACAATCTTCTCACTATTGATTTCAAAGCTCTCCATCACCTTGACCCTCCTACCTCACCTCCTTTCTCTCCTTCTACAGCCCAGCCTGCACACTCCATTCCTCTGCTGCTGACCTCCTCACTGTGCCTCGTTCTCACCTGTCCCGCCACAGTAGCTAAGACTGAAGCAACAGACGGAGAACCTTGAAGAAAAATGTTGTGGGTTTCCATCACAAAAGAAGAAATAGGTGGATATTGGAGTTTTTGAAAGATGGGAATGATATCTTACATATACCACTTAGAAAAGGTGACATGTCAACTGTATAAAGGAAAAATTAGAGAGGCCTAAGGGAGAGAAGCAACATTCATGTGCAAAATCAATTATGAAAGGAATGGAATTGTGTGTGATTTTTAAAAATTCTTGTTTATCTAAATTGTCTAGGACTCAAACTCACCCAGGTTACTCATGCTTCCATTTCTCTGGGCTTGTGGAGATAGATAAGAAGAAGGAATGTTTAAAGCAAAGAAAGTTTGAAATCAAGATGAAATTTGCAAAACATCTTGAAATTTAGACAGTATGATGCTTTCAAGGGAATCCAGTCCATATTTCACTCTAAAGCAGTCTACTGAATTGGGTCATTTTCATTTAAGGAGAATGAAGAAAACAGAGCTCTGACAGTGAATAAATACACTGACTTCATCGATCAATATCTGATAAATGTCTATGTAAGGCTAAATCATTTTACAAATGATAAAAGGATAATTTCAGCTCAGTTCTTAATTTCCATACTCTGCACAATTTACAGATTGGACATGGTGGCAGTGAACATGCATAGTAACTCTACTGCAACTGAGTTTGTTCTGATGGGATTCCAGGTTCCTGAGGAGATACAGATCATCCTGTTCTTGGTGTTTCTAGCCATCTATCTTTTCATTTTGGTGGGGAACCTAGGCATAGTTGAACTGATTAGAATGGACTCCCGGCTTCACAATCCCATGTACTATTTCTAAAGTGTCCTATCTTTTCTGGATGCCTACTACTCCTCAGTGGTCACCCCCAAGATGTTGGTGAATTTTTTAGTGGGAAATAAATCCATCTCTTTTTCTGGCTGTGCCACACAAATGCTTTCCTTGGTAACCTTTGGAACCACTGAGAGTTTTCTTCTGGCTGCCATGGCTTATGATCGCTATGTGGCCATTTCTAATCCTCTGCTCTACATGGCCGTTATGTCACCCAGAATCTATGTGTCGCTGATCATTGGCTCCTATACTGGTGGCCTCCTGCATGGCATCTTACATACATCCGCCACCTTCAGTTTATCCTTCTGCGGCTCCAATGAAATCAGGCATTTTTTCTGTGATATCCCTCCACTCTTATCCCTCTCCTGCTCTGATACGCACATCAACGAACTGCTACTCTTCAATTTTGTGAGCTCTATCGAGGTGGTCACCCTCCTGATTGTGCTCGTCTCCTACGGCTACATCCTGGCTGCCATCCTGAGGATCCGCTCTGCTCAAGGGAGACACAAGGCTTTTTCAACCTGTGCCTCTCACCTGGCGGGAGTAACCATATATCACAGTACGATACTCGCCGCGTACCTCAGACCCAGTTCAAGTTACTCTCTGGAGCATGGCATGGTTGTGTCTCTATTTTATACCGTTGTGATTCCCATGTTGAATCCAGTAATTTACAGTCTAAGGAACAAGGATGTGAAGGATGCTTTTAAAAAAGTTTTAGAGAAACATTTTCAGTGATGAAACATATAAGGAACAATAGATTCCTTACAGGGCTATGACTCTAACACAGAATTTGGAGTCAGGAGACCTGAGTTCTAATCTCAGTGCCACCACGTATCTGCTGTGTGACATTGAGCCAGTCACTTAACATCTCTGTGACTCAGTTTTCTCATTTGTAAAATGAGAATTAAATACCTATTCTTTCCCTTCTTTAGATTTTGAACCCCATGTTGGACATGGACTGCATCTGAACTGATTACATTGTATCCACGCCAGTGCTTAAAACATAGTAAACACTTAAAAAATGCCATAATATTCATTAATATTACAACTAACCACAACTCACATTATTTAAACAAACGCTTTAAAACTGATCCATGTTCTGGTTTTCAATGATCGGAAAGTATTTAAATTCCTTTCAAGTGTGGGATTTGCTTTGTGCAATATTAACTTCTTAATGCTCTCTTTGGTTTTTAAAGCCAAACTTCTCCAGAGCATGGAGAATATTTGTGGTGGACAAGGAGAGATTTGCTTTATGCAATGTTTCCCATTTAATTCTCTCGAGTTTTATAGCTGAACAAGCAGAGAGTATGTTAGAGAAGGAAAAGGAGACATTTGCTCCACCTCCAACTTAGTTCTCGCGTTGTGTTTTTAAGACCTAATTCCTCAAGGGAGCAAAGAATATTTGAGGAGGAAAAGAAGACGTTTGCTTCATGCAATGCCATCTACTAAATTTTCTGCTGATTCTTTAGGGCCAAATGTGAGCAGAGAGAATATTTGAGGCATAAAGGTAGGGGTTGTTTTGTTCAGTGTCTCCAGTTCTCCTCTGGTTCTTTTAGGCTGGAGCAAGCAGTGAGAATATTTGAGGAAAAGGAGAGATTCATTCCATGCCATATCTAACCCTGAATTCTGTACTGGGTCTATAAAGCCAAACTCCTCAATAATAATAATGATGGTATTTGTTAAGTGCTTTCAATGTGCCAAGCACTGTTCTAAGCACTGGGGAGGTTACAAGGTGATCAGGTTGTCCCACGGGGGGCTCACAGTCTTAATCCCCATTTTCCAGATGAGGTAACTGAGGCACAGATAAGTGAAGTGACTTCTCCCAAAGTCACACAACTGACAAGTGGTGGAGCCGGGATTAGAACCCATGACCTCTAACTCCCAAGCCCTTGCTCTTTCCACCAAGCCACGCTGCTTCTCAAGAGAACAGAGAGAATAGTTGAGGGGGAAATGAGAGATTTGCTTTATGCAATATCTATCTTAATTTTCTCTTGGTCTTTAGGGCCTATCTCCTAGACAGTAGAAAAAATATTTGGGGAGGAAAAAGAGAGTTGCCCTTTTCACAATACTTACTTCTTAATGTTTTCCTAACTCCTCAAGTGAGCAAATAATTTTCTATGTGGAAAAGGTGGCATATTTGCTTCATGTGATAGCTTCCCCTAACTTGTCTCCTGGGTCCTCAAAATAATAATAATAATAAAAATAATAATAATAATAATAATAATAGCATTTGTTAAATGCTTACTATGTGCAAAACACTGTTCTAAGAGCTGGGGGGGATGCAAGGAGATCAGGTTGTCCCATGTGGGGCTCACAGTCTTAATCCCCATTTTACAGATGAGGGAACTGAGGCACAGAGAAGTGAAGTGACTTGCCCAAAGTCACAGACTGTGAACCCCCTTCTAGACTGTGATCCCGTTGTTGGGAAGGGACCGTCTCTATATGTTGCCAACTTGTACTTCCCAAGCGCTTAGTACAGTGCTCTGCACACAGTAAGTGCTCAATAAATATGATTGAATGAATGAAAGTGGCAGAGGCGGGATTAGAACCCATGACCTCTGACTCCCAAGCCCGGGATCTTTCCACTGGTGCTTCTCAACACTTAACACCTCAAGGAAGCAGAGACTGCTTAGAAGAGAAAAAGGAGAGATTTTTGCTTCTTACACTATCTCCTCGGTAATTGTAAACTGTGAGCCCACTGTTGGGTAGGGACCATCTCTATATGTTGCCAACTTGTACTTCCCAAGCGCTTAGTACAGTGCTCTGCACACAGTAAGCGCTAAATAAATACGATTGAATGAATGAATGAATAATTCTCCTCCTAGGTCTTCATGACCTAACTCAAGAGAGCAGAGAAAATGTTAGAAGGGGAAAAGGGAGTTTTGCTTCATGCAATACCTCACATTTCCTTCCCTCCCCATCACCTCGACTCCCTCTCTCTGCTCTACCCCCCTACCCGCCCCACAGCACTTGTGTATATATGTACATATTTATTATTCTATTTATTTTTATTAATGATGTGTACACATCTGTAATTCTATTTATTTCTATTGATGCTATTGATGCCTGTCTACCTGCTTTGCTTTGTTGTCTGTCTCCCCGCTTCTAGACTGTGAGCCCATTGTTGGGTAGGGATTGTCTCTATTAGTTGCTGAATTGTGCTTTCCAAGTGCTTAGTGCAGTGCTCTGCACATGGTAAGCGCTCAGTAAATACGATTGAATGAATGAATTGAATGAACTTAATTCTCTTCTGGGTCTTTACGTCCTAACACCTCAAGTGAGGGGAAGAAATATTTGCGGCGGAAAAGGAGTGATTTGCTTTGTACTTTCGTGGATCTTCAAGGCCTCCAGACTCTTTGAGAAAGCAGAGAAGTAAGGGAGGAATTTGCTTCATGCAATGTCTTCCACTTTTTCCTGAGTAAATACAGAGTATTTGAGGTGGAAAAGGAGAAATTTGCTGCATGCAGTATTTCCTATTTTAATTTTCAACAGGGTCTTCAAAGCCAGCCTACTCAAGTGAGTTTGAGAACATGCAGATGTAAAGTCTTCATGCAAACTGCCCTTACAGTTAATTTCTGCAAGACTTTTCATCTTTATCCTCTCATTCTGGGACAACCTGATTACTTTGTATCCCCCAAGCGCTTAGAACAGTGCTTTGCACAAAGTAAGTGCCTAACAAATACCATCATTATTATTATTTTACTGGTGGTGGGCTAAAGCACAGGGGCTCCGGGCCAGCAAAACAGGTATGAAAGAAAGTTGTGTTTTGAAGTAGTGTGGATCCCAACTGCTCTTGAAGGGCAGGATGATGTTTTAACAACCAACATTATGATGTAGGTTTTATTTGAACTGACACCATCATTATGAACTGATTATTATTATTGCTTAAAATAATCCAGACCTACCCAAAAACTGAAGTTTGTCCTAATGTTTTTGCAATACCTTTCATCTCAGATTTTCCCATCAGAGCAGGGTAAGATGTTCCTTGATTACTGTATCAGCCTCCTTGCTGATCTCCCTGCCTCCTGTCTCTCCCCACTCCAGCTAATAATTCACTCAGGTGCCTGGATCCATTTTTCTAAAGAAACGTTCAGTCCACGTCTCCCCACTCCTCAAGAACCTCCAGAGGTTGCCCAGTGTGGCGTAGTGTATAGAGCACGGGCCTGGAAGTGAGAAGGTCATAGGTTCTAATCCTGGCTCTGCCACTTGTCTGCTGTGTGACCCTGGACAAGTCTCTTCATTTCTCTGTGCCTCAGTTACCTCATCTGTAAAATGGGGATTGAGACTGTGAGCCCCACATCAGACAGGGACTGTGTACAACTCGACTTGCTTGTGTTCACCTCAGAGCTTAGTACAGTGCCCGACACTCAGTAAGTGCTTAACAAATACCATCATTTATCTACCTCCGCATCAGATGGAAACTCCTTACCATCATCACTGATGATGATCTCCCACCATCGTGATCTCCCATCACGAGAAGCAGCATGGCTCAGTGGAAAGAGCTCGGGCTTTGGAGTCAATGGTCATGGGTTCAAATCCCGCCTCTGCCAATTGTCAACTGTGTGACTTTGGGCAAGTCACTTAACTTCTCATCTGTAAAATGGGGATGAAGACTGTGAGCCCGCCGTGGGACAACCTGATCACCTTGTAACCTCCCCAGCACTTAGAACAGTGCTTTGCACATAGTAAGTGATTAATAAATGCCATCATCATCATCACTGCCACGTCTACCTCACCTCACTACTCTCCTACTGCAGCCCAGCCTATATACTTCACTCCCTTATTGCTACCCTACTCACCGGACCTTGATTTTGTCTATCTTGCCTCCGACCTCTTGGCCACATCCTGCCTTTGAGCTGCAACGTCCTCCCTCTTCATGTCCAACAGACAATTATGTTCCCCTCTACAGAGCTTTATTGAAGGTACATCTCCTCCAGAAGGCCTTCCCTGACTAAGCCTTCTCTACCTTTTCTTTCACTCCATTCTGGGTCGCCCTGACTTGCTCCCTTCATTTGTCCCCCGTCCCAGTGCCACAGCACTTATGCACATATCCGAAATTTATTTATTTAATAATAGCGATGGTATTTGTTAAGCGCTTATTATGTGCAAAGCACTGTTTTAAGCACTTGGGGAATACAGAGTAATCAGGTTGCCCCACATGGGGCTCACAGTCTTAATCCCCATTTTACAGATGAAAGAACTGAGGCCCAGAGAAGTTAAGTGGCTTGCCCATGGTCACACAGCTGACAAGTAGCAGAGCTGGGTTTCAAACCCATGACCTCTGACTCCCAAGCCCGTGCTCTTTCCACTGAGCCATGCTGCTTCTCTTTATTTATATCCTTGTCCATCTCTCGCTCTAGACCATAAGCTCACTGTGGTCAGGGAATGTGTCTGTTATATTGTTGTGTTCTACTTTCCCAAGAGCTTAGTACATTGCCTCACACATAGGAAGCACTTAATACATTTGACTGATGAATTGATTTCCTCTTCTCCTACTCACTTCTGTGTCAGCCTTGCACGTAGATTTACACTCTGTTTATTCACCCCACCCTCAGCCCCACAGCACTTAGCTACATATCCATTTTTAATTTCTGTCTTCCCTTCTAGACTGTTAACTCCATGAGGGCAGGAATCCTACATACTAACTCTATTGTCCTCTCCTGAGAGCTCACACCACGGAAGATTGTCAATTCCCTAAGGGCAGAGATCTTGTCTACTCACCCTAGACTGTAAGCTTGGTGTGGGCAGGGAATGCGTCTGTTTATTGTTGTATTGTAATAGTAATGATGGCATTTATTAAGTGCTTAATATGTGCAAAGCACTGTTCTAAGCGCTGGGGAGGATACAAGGTGATCAGGTTGTCCCACGGGGGGCTCACAGTCTTCATCCCCATTTTACCGATGAGGTAACTTAGGCCCAGAGAAGTGAAAAGTGACTTCTGACACAGCTGACAATCGGCAGAGCTGGGATTTGAACTCAGGTCCTCTGACTCCCAGCCACGGCCTCTTTCCTCTAGGACACGCTGCTTCTCAATGAAAGCCACAATGGAATCTTCTGCTTCCTCTCCCCACAGTGGAACTGTCTACTCCTCCTTTTTTTTATGGTATTTGTTAAGTGTTTACTATGTATCAAGCACCTATGTGCCATCCACTTAATTGTAATGACTGAGGTATTTGTTAAGCAGACAATTAGCTAGGACACAGCCTCATTCCACATGAGGCTTAAAGTCTAAGTGGGAGGGAGAATTTCCATTTTTCATCCTTTATATCCTTATTTACAGATGAGGAAACCGAGGCACAGAGAAATGAAGTGACTCACTCAAGATCAAACAGCAGACAAGTGGCGGATCCGGGACAAGAATTCAGGTCCTCTGATTCCCATCCCTGGGCTCTTTCCACTAGGCTTTGCTGCTTTTCTAAGAGCTGTGAAGTGACTTGCCCAGGGTCACATGGCAGACAATTGGCTGACCTGGTATTAGAACCCAGGTCCTCAGACTGCCGGTACTGGGCTCCTTCCATTAGGCCAAACTGTGCCTCAGTTAGAGAGGAAGGGTTGGATTCTGGAAATACTGGACAGCAAGAACTGACAAACTAAACATGAAGGTTGAAAGAGAAAGAGGAGTCAAGGATAAAGCCAAGCTTGTGGTCTTGTGGGATGGTGAAAATGATTGTGTTGTCTATGGCACCTGTCCCTCAATAATAATAATAATAATAATAATAATAATAATAATAATAATAATAATAATAATGGCATTTATTAAGTGCTTACTAAGTGCAAAGCACTGTTGTAATCAATCAATCAATCATATTTATTGAGCACTTACTGAGTGCAAAGCACTGTACTAAGCGCTTGGGAAGTACAAGTTGGCAACATATAGAGACGGTCCCTACTCAACAGTGGGCTTACAGTCCAGAAGGGGGAGACAGAGAACAAAACCAAACATATTAACAAAATAAAATAAATAGAATAGATATGTACAAGTACTGGGGAGGGTACCAGGTGATCAGGTTGTCCCATGGGGTACTCACAGTCTTAATTCCCGTTTTACAGATGAGGTAACTAAGGCACAGAGAAGTTAAGTGATTTGCCCAAAGTCACACAGCTGACAATTGGCAGAGACGGGTCTTGAACCCATGACCTCTGACTCCAAAGCCCGTGCTCTTTCCACTGAGCCACGCTGCTCCTCAAGCCCATAACCTTGGCATTGCCTTCAACTCCTCTCATTCGTTTAGTCATTATTGTCATCACCATCACCAAGAGTGGTATTTATTAATAATAATAATTTTGGCGTTTGTTAAGCACTTTCTATGTGCAAAGCACTCTTTGAAGCGCTGCGGAGGATGCAAGGTGATCAGGTTGTCCCACGTGGGGCTCACAATCTTAATCCCCATTTTACAGATGAGGTACCTGAGGCACAGAGAAGTTAAGTGACTTGCCCAAAGTCACACAGCTGACAGTTGGTGGAGCTGGGATTAGAACCCATGACCTCTGACTCCCAAGCCCATGCTCTTTCCACTGAGTCATGCTGAACCCTGACTGTGTGCAGAGCACTATACTAGGCACTCGAGAGAGTATAATACAACAGAATTGGTAGACAAGAACCCTACCCACAGTGAATTTACAGTCCAGAGGGGGAGACAGACATTAATATAAATAAATCATTTATAATTTAACGCACCTGTTCAATGTCAACAAATCCTGTCAGTTCAATCTTCACAGCATGGCTAAAATCCACCCTTCTTTCTCTATCCAACATGCTTAATCAATCAATCGTATTTATTGAGCGCTTACTGTGTGCAGACCACTGTACTAAGCGCTTGGGAAGTACAAGTTGGCAACATATAGAGACAGTCCCTACCCAACAGTGGGCTCATGTGATTATCGAACCCCTTAGCCTAGCCCACTTTGACTACTGTTTTAATCTCCTTGCTGACCCCCCATCTCCTGCCTTTCCCCACTCCAATCCATACTTCACTCTGCTGCCGGGATCATTGTTCTAAAATAAGCATTCAGTCCAGTCTCCCCACTCTTCCAGGGGTTGCCCATCCCCCTCTGCATTTATCAATCAATCTATTGAGCAATTACTGCGGTCAGAGCACTGTACTCGGAGAAGCAGCATGGCTTAGTGGAAAGAGCACTTCTAATCCTGGCTCTGCCACATATTAGCTGTGTGACTTTCGGCAAGTCACTTAACTTCTCTGTGCCTCAGCTCCATCATCTGTAAAATGGAGATTAAGACTGTGAGCCCCACGTGGGATAACCTGATTACTTTGTATCTACCCCAGCACTTAGAACTGTGCTTGGCACATAGTAAGCGCTTAACAAATATCATTATTATTATTATTACTCCATGTTTGGGAGGGTACAATGCGACAGAATTGGTAGAGATGGTCCCTTCTCACAGTGAACTTATAGTCTACATCAAACAGAAACTTCTTATCACTGGCTTTAAGCCCCTCATTTGGCTTGCCCCCTCCTTCCTTGCCTCACTGACCTCCTAATAATAATAATAATATCGTTTATTATGCACTCACTGACCTCCTAATAATAACAGTAATGATGAGAGCATTTAGTAAGTGCTTACTATGTGCAAAGTACTGTTCTAAGTGCTGGGGAGGTTAAAAGGTGATCAGGTTGTCCCACGCGGGGGCTCCCAGTCTTAATCCCCATTTTACAGATGAGGGAACTGAGGCCCAGAGAGTGAAGTGACTTGCCCAAAGTCACACAGCTGACAACTGGCAGAGCCAGGATTTGAACCCACGACCTCTGACTCCAAAGCCCGAGCTCTTCCCACTGAGCCACGCTGCTTCTCTACTATAACCCAGCTCCTCACCTTCAAAGCCTTATGAGAAGCACATTCATTCATTCAATCATATTTATTGAGCACTGACTGTGCAGAGCACTGTACTCAGCGCTTGGGAAAGTACAATGTAACAATAAACAGACACAGTCCAGGCCCACATCGAACTTAGAGGCTAGAGGGGGAGCTAGGCATTAATAAGTAAATAAATAATAATAAAAATAAATAATAATAATAATAAACAACTAAATGGCAGCTATGTACAAAAGTGTTGTGGGGTTGGGAGGGGGGCTGAATAAAGGGAGCTAGTCAGGGCAGAAAGGAGTGGGAAAAGAGGAAAGAGCTTAGTCAGGGAAGGTCTCTTGAAGGAGATGTGCTCCCCTCCTCCAGGAGGCCTTCCCAGACTGAGCCCCTTGTATCCTCTCCCCCTCATAACCCTCTCCATCCCCCACATATTACCTCCTTCCCTTCCCCACCGCACCTGTATATATGTATATATGTTTGTACATATTTATTACTCTATTTATTTATTTATTTTACTTGTACCTATCCTATTTATTTTATTTTGTTAGTATGTTTTGTTTTGTTCTCTGTGTCCCCCTTCTAGACTGTGAGCCCACTGTTGGGTAGGGACTGTCTCTATGTGTTGCCAGCTTGTACTTCCCAAGCGCTTAGTACAGTGCTCTGCACACAGTAAGCGCTCAATAAATATGATTGATTGATTGATTGATTCAATAAGGCTTTGAAGGAGGGGAGAGTCATTGTCTGTCAGATTTGAGGAGGGTGGGGGTTCCAGATCAGAGGCAGGATGTGGGCAAGGGCTGGCGGCAAGATAGAAGAGATCAAGAAACAGTTGAGATGGTAAGCATTAGAGGAGCCAATTGTGCAGGCTTGGTTGTAATAGGAGAGTAGCCAGCTGAGTTAAGAGGGAGCAAGGTGATTGAGTGTTTTACAGCCATCTCCAAGAGGCCTCCCGGACCAAAACCTCATTTCCTCTTCTCCCACTCCCTTCTGCCCCACCCTTGTACTTGGATTAGCATTGTTTGTATTCCCTTTGGATTAGCATCATTTTTATTCCCGTCACTTTCAACCCCACAATCCCTATATACATATTATATATACATCTATACCCATAATTTATATTAGAGTCTGTCTCCCCCTCTATATTGTGAGCTCATAATGGACAGGGAACGTGCCTACCAACTCTGTTAATGATAATGATAATAATTATCATCATTATTATCAGAGAAGCATCGGGAAGCATAATTATCAGAGAAGCATAATTATCAGAGAAGCATAATTATCAGAGAAGCAGCATGGCTCAGTGGAAAGAGCACGGGCTTTGGAATCAGAGGTCATGGGTTTGAATCCCAGCTCCACCACATCTCTGCTGTGTGACCTTGGGCAAGTCACTTAACTTCTCTGAGCCTCAGTTCCCTCATCTGTAAAAATGGGGATTAAGACTGTGAGCCCCACGTGGGACAACTTGATCACATTGTATCCCCCCCAGCGCTTAGAACAGTGCTTTGCTCATAGTAAGCACTTAACAAATGCCATCATTTTTAATTACTATTATATTATTATTATTATAGTGATGATGGTGATTATTATTGTATTTTTTTAAACATTTACTATGTGCCAGGCACTATATTAAGCATGGGGGTAGATGCAAGTAAATAGGGTTGTACACAGTCCCTATCCCATGTGGAGCTCGCAGCCTCAATCCCCATTTTGCAGATGAGGTAACTGAGGCACAGAGAAGTAAAGTGACTTGCCCAAGGATTAGAATCCATGACCTTTTGACTCCCAGGCCCAAGCTCTAGCAGCTTTACCAAGCTGCTTCTCAATCAATCAATCAGTTGTATTTATTGAGCGCTTACTGTGTGCAGAGCACTGTACTAAGCGCTTCAGAAGTACAAGTTGGCAACATATAGAGACGGTCCCTACCCAACAGTGGGCTCACAGTCTAGAAGGGGGAGACAGAGAGCAAAACCAAACATATTAACAAAACAAAATAAATAGAATAGATATGTACAAGTAAAATAAATACATAGAGTAATAAACATGTACAAGTAAAATAAATACATAGAGTAATAAATATGTACAAACATATATACAGGTGTTGTGGGGAAGGGAAGGAGGTAAGGCGGGGGGATGGAGAGGGGGAGGAGGGGGAGAGGAAGGAGGGGGCTCAGTCTGGGAAGGCCTCCTGGAGGAGGTGAGCTCTCAGTAGGGCCTTGAAGGGAGGAAGAGAGCTAGTTTGGCGGGTGGGCAGAGGGAGGGTATTCCAGGCCCGGGGAAGGATGTGGGCCGGGGGTCGATGGTGGGACAGGCAAGAACGAGGTACGGTGAGGAGATTAGTGGCAGAGGAGCGGAGGGTGTGGGCTGGGCTGGAGAAGGACAGAAGGGAGGTAACGTAGGAGAGGATGAGGTGATGGACAGCCTTGAAGCCGAAGGTGAGGAGTTTCTGCCTGATGTGGAGGTTGATTGGTAGCCCCTGGAGATTTCTGAGGAGGGGAGTAACATGCCCAGAGCGTTTCTGGACAAAGACAATCCGGGCAGCGGCATGAAGTATGGATTGAAGTGGGGAGAGACAAGAGGATGGGAGATTGGAGAGGAGGCTGATACAGTAGTCCAGACGGGATAGGATGAGAGCTTGAACGAGCAGGGTAGCGGTTTGGATAGAGAGGAAAGGGCGGATCTTGGCAATGTTGCGGAACTGAGACTGGCAGGTTTTGGTGACGGCTTGGATGTGAGGGGTGAATGAGAGAGCGGAGTCGAGGATGACACCAAGGTTGCAGGCCTGTGAGACGGGAAGGATGGTAGTGCTGTCAACAGTGATGGAAAAGTCAGGGAGAGGGCAGGATTTAGGAGGGAAGACGAGGAGTTCAGTCTTGGACATGTTGAGTTTGAGGTGGTGGGCAGACATCCAGATGGAGATGTCCTGAAGGCAGGAGGAGATGCGAGCCTGGAGGGAGGGGGGGAGAGCAGGGGCAGAGATGTAGATTTGGGTGTCATCAGCATAGAGATGATAGTTGAAGCTGTGGGAGTGAATGAGGTCACCAAGGGAATGAGTATAGATCGAGAACAGAAGGGGACCAAGAACTGAACCTTGAGGAACCCGCATAGTAAGGGTATGGGAGGGGGAGGAGGAGCCTGCAAAAGAGACTGAGAAGCTGCTTCTCAAGCTACTGTATTGAACTCCTTCAAACACTTAGTATAGTACAATGCTCTGCACCCAGTAAGCACAAAAATAAATACCACTGATTAATTCATTAGACTGTGAGCTCAATTTGGGCGGGGATTGTCTCTCTTTATTGCTGTATTGTATTTTCCCAAGTACAGTGCACTGCACACAAGAAGCACTCAATAAATAGGATTGAATGAATATTGCCTCTCTCCCACTTTAGCCTCTAGGCTTGGTTTGCAGCAGGGAAGGTGTCTACCAGCTCTGTTACATCATACTTTCCCAAGCGCTTAGTACAGCACTCTGCTCGCAGTAAGTGCTTAATAAATATGTTTGAGTGACTGATTGACTAACTGACTGATCCACTCCACCTCCACAAAGAGCTCTCTTCGGGCAGAGCCCTCTGTTAGCCTGGAATTAAAGGACAGAACTGAGATCAGGTGTTTTAAGTGTTGAAGGGCAGCCCCAATCAACCCAGGTGCTTCTAAATGAGATGAGGAGGCACTGGTCCTTTATGGTCTCAGAGTGTTGCGTCTTTCTCTGCCCTATATAAGGCTCCTGATGGTGGCCTGCCTCACTTTGCAAGAGGGTAGGAGACAGAGCATGGCCTGCCCTAGGCCCAGGTAAGGAGGGGGGCTCTGGCTGTTCCAGCTACACCCCCCCCCCTTTTTTTAGGGTGGGTGTGGGACTGAAATTGCTGGGATTGCTGATGACTATTGCATTGATGATAATGAAGGTTGGGGAGGGACTGAAATTGCTGGGATTGCTGATGACTATTGCATTGATGATGATGATGATGATAATGAAGGTCGGGAGGGCTATTAGGGTTGGGCTGGTGGGTTGGAAGTGGGATGGGGGGGATTCATTCATTCAATTGTATTTATTGAGTGCTTATTGTGTGCAGAGCACTGTACTAAGTGCTTGGGAAGTACAAGTTGGCAACATATAGAGACGGTCCCTACCCAACAACGGGCTCACAGTCTAGAAGGGGGAAACAGACAACAAAACAAAACAGGTGGACAGGTGTCACTTCTGTGACTGTTGGGTAGGGACCATCTCTATATGTTGCCAACTTGTACTTCCCAAGCGCTTAGTACAGTGTTCTGCACACAGTAAGCACTCAATTAATATGATTGAATGAATGAATGCATGAGTGGTTGATTCTAGGGTTTCCAAAATGACTTAAATACACATGTTGGGGCGGGCAAGGGAATACTGTTGGGTGCCTAATGGGTTGTGACATTGCCAATGATGTGCATATGTTGCGTATTGCCTAGGGTGGGGGAGGATTTATGAAATTGGGGAGGGAGTATGAGGGGATGATTGTTTTTGTTTGGGGCCGGAGGGAGGGGCTGGAGGCTGAGGGTTGCCCTTGGTTGCGGGGTGGTGGTTTGGGGAGCAGATAGCCTTGGGCTTGGGGCGAGTCTGGCCTGGTTTGGGGGTGACTGCTGGACAGAGGGGCTGGAACAGAGGATGCCTTACTGACGGACACATGGGGCATGTGGGCTGAGTGTCAGGTGAAGCATGCTCACTGTCTGTTTGTATGTCTGTTTGTCTACACCTCTGTGTGTCCAAACATTGGTCTGTCTGCCCCGCTCCCTCTAATAATAATAATGATGGTATTTGTTAAGCTCTTACTATGTGCCAACCACTGTTCTAAGTGCTAGGGTAGATCCAAGATAATCAAGTTGCCCCACGTGGGGCTCATAATCTTTATTCTCATTTTCCAGATGAAGTAACTGAGTCACAGAGAAGTGAAGTGACTTGCTTAAAATCACACAACTGGTAAGTATGGCTTAGTGGAAAGAGCCCAGGCCTAGGAGTCAGAGGTTTTGGGTTCTAATCCCGGCTCTGCCCCTTATCATCATTCTTTCAAAATACGATTGAACGAATGATAAGGGGCAGAGCTGGGTTTAGAACCCACAACCTCTGCCTCTCAAGCCCGGGCTTTTCCCACTAAACCATGCTGCTCCTCTAGTAAAAGGGCTGGGACACTGTCCACTCCATCCATGAGAAGCAGCATTGCCTAGGGGGTAGAACACAGGCCTGGGAATTAGAAAAACTTGCATTCTAATCCCAAATCTGCCATTTGGCAGTTGTGACCATGGGCGAGTCACTTCACTTCTCTGTGCCTGTCACCTCATTTGTAAAATGGGGATTAAGATTGGGAGTCCCATGTGGGACATGATCTAATAATAATAGTATGTATCAAGCACTGTTCTAAACTTCGGGGTCGATACAAGGTAATTAGATTGCACAAAGTCCAATAAGCTTCACGGGAAACATTTAACAGACACCATAAACAAAGAACCTAGAACTCAGAGTGGTGCCCAATGCCCATTAAGTACCGGTCGAGGGCAAAGAGGGGCTTCCCCTGTCATGGCTCGGTACGGGCCTTGGTGGTCCCACCGCTGCAGGGTTGTGGGCGAGAGACTGTGTCGCTTCCTTGGGGCTGGGAGTTGGGGGTTAAAGGGTGGGGGGCTGTTTCCTGCTCTATCTTTGTTCTTACTCTTTTTTTTCCTCTTCCCACCAGTTGTAAGGAATTACAGACAACAGAGTGTGGTCTAGTGGATAGAACTTCATCCTGGAAGTCAGAAGGACCTAGGTTCTAATCCCAGCTCTGCCATGTGTTTACTGCGTCACCTTGGGAAAGGCACTCCACTGCTCTCTTCCTCAATTGTGTCACCTGTAAAAGCGGGATTAACACTGTGAGCCCCATGTGGGACATTGATTGCGTCCAAACTGTTAAATTGTGCCTATTCCAGTGCTTAGTACAGTTACTGGCAAATAATAAGTGCTTAACAAATGCCGTAAAAAAAAATGTAATGCTTATGTCCCTTCAAATCAGTCAGTGGTATTTATTAAGCACTTAATATGTGCAGGGCACTGAACTAAGCATGTGGAAGAGTACAATACAACGAATCCCTGGTATTTACTGCACACTTTCTGTGTGCAGAATACTTGTAAACTCCTGAAGCACGGTGATAGTGTGTGTTTGTGCTGAATCCTCCCAAAGGTTTAGCACACAACTGCATTTATTAAATGCTCTTAATGCAAAATTCTGCTCACTCTATAGTGTTCTGGGCTCTCCATCGCACACAGTGAGCCCTATTAAGGGTGGACCGCCACAACCTGGGACCCGTCGGACAAAGTGAATCCCCCGGGGAAGGGCCACTGAGGGTAAGGTGGCCGGCCGTGATCTGTGGCCGTCAGCCCCCTCCTCACCCTCCGCTACTGAGGGCAAGGCTTCCACAACTGTGGAGTGGTCTGAAACTGGGAGCCCGTCCAGGGCAGAGCCGCTGTGACGTTGTGCCTGTGTGACACTGTGCGCCCTTGAGGGCAGGGCCACCGCAACATTGGACCCGTCGGATACTGTGAGTCCCCTTCCGAGGGCAGAGGCAGAAAAATGTTCTGCCCGTGTGATGCTGTGAGCCCATCCAAAGCAGGGCTGCAGTGACTTTGTACCTGTGTGACACTATGAGCCCTCGAGGGCAGGGCCGCTGCAACATTGGACCCGTCGGACACTGAGTTCCCCCCCCCCACCACCACCGAAGGGTAGCGAATACTGTGAGTCCCTCCTGAGGGTAGGGCCACAAAAATGTTATACCTGTTTGATACTGTGAGCTCCTCCAAAGCAGAGCCACTGTGATGTTGTACCTGGGTGACACTGTGAGCCCTCGAGGGCAGAGCCATAGCAATGTTGAGCTTATGTAACACTGTAAGCCTTTAGGGCCTGGGTCCTGGGAAGAATGTTTGATTGATTAAAAATGATTTAAAATATTGAAAAAAATGGGGGAAAACTAAAAATAAAAAAACCCAGATAAGTCTTCCCATTTGGAGCTTCATGTCCCAAGCACTGGGAAGAACAAACAGAAATCTGGATGCTAGAAAAACGGGGTTGGCTTGATGTCATGAACCCCAGATTTGGGTCTTCCCAGCCCAGGATCCGGGAAAAACAACAACTTGGGTGCCCTCAAAAATGGGGGCTGGCTTCATGTCCCAAACCCCACATTGAAGTCTTCCCATTTGGGGTCTTCACGGCCCAGGAGCTGGGAAGAAAGATGGAAATGTGGGTGCTGGCAAAAGTGGGAAGTGGCTTTATGCCGTGAACCCCAGATTTCAATGTTCCCATTTAGGTCTTCATGTCCCAGGTTTCGGGAAGAATAATAAAAATATGGGTGCTGGCTCTAGGGGGGAATGGCTTCATGCCAGGAACCCCAGATTTCAATGTTCCCATTTGGGTCTTCATGGCCTAGGCATTGGGAAGAACAATGAAAATATGGTTAGTGGCAAAAATGGGGGGACTGGCTTCATGCCAAGAAACCCACACATCAGTGTTCCCATTTGGGTCTTCATGGCCCAGGTGCCGGGAAGAACAACGAAAATATGGGTGCCGGCCAAAGCGGGGGACTGGCTTTATGCCAAGAACCCCAGATTTCAATGTTCCCGTTTGGGTCTTCATGGCCTCGGTGCTGGGGAGAGTAATGAAAAATATGGGTGCCAGCGAAGGGGGGCTGGCTTCATGCCAAACCCCCCAGATTTGTGTCTCTGAATTTGAGTCTTCATGGCCTAAGTGTTGGGAAGAACAATGAAAATATGGATGCCGGCAAAAAATGATGGGGACTGCCAAGAATCCCAGATTTGTGTCTTCCCATTTGGGTCTTCATGGCCCAGGTGCCGGAAAGAACATTGAAAATATGGATGCCTACAAAAGAAGGGGACTGGCTTCATGCCAAACCACCC
This sequence comes from Tachyglossus aculeatus, assembly GCF_015852505.1. Lineage (NCBI taxonomy): Eukaryota > Metazoa > Chordata > Mammalia > Monotremata > Tachyglossidae > Tachyglossus > Tachyglossus aculeatus. The sequence goes on along the minus strand of NW_024044863.1, from coordinate 165,751 downwards.
AGATTTGTGTCTTCCCATGTGGGTCTTCATGGCCCAGACGTTTGGAAGAATAGTGAAAATATGGATGCCGGCGAAAGTGGCTTCAAGCCAAGAACCCCAGTTTTGAGTCTTCCCATTTGGGTCTTCATGACCCAGGCACTGGGAACAACAATAAAGATAGGGATGCCGGCAAAGGAGGGGACTGGCTTCATGCTACAAACCCCAGGTGTGAGTCTTCCCATTTGGGTCTTCATGGCCTGGGCACCAGGGAAAATAATTTAAAAATTTTGGTGCCGGCAAAAAGGGGTAGCAGCTTCATGCCACAAACCCCCCGATTTTAATCTTTCCATTTGGGTCTTCAGGGAAGAACAATAATGACATGGGTGCCGGCAAAAGGGGGTACTGGCTTCAAGCCATGGACCCCAGACTTGAATCTCCCCATTTGGGTCTTCATGGCCCAGGCACTGGGAACCAAAATAAAGATATGGGTGCCGGCAACAGGGGGTATTGGCTTTATGCCATGGACCCCAGATTTGAGTCTTCCCATTTGGGTCTTCATGGCCCAGGCACTGGGAACAACAATAAAGAAAGGGGTGCTGGCAAAAGGGGGGAATGGCTTCATGCTATGAACCCAAGATTTGAGTCTTCCCATTTGGGCCTTTATGACCTGGGCACCAGGGATAATCATTTTAAAATTATTATTAATTGGCAAAAGGGGGTAGTGGCTTCATGCCCTGAACCCCAGATTTGAGTCTCACCATTTGGGTCTTCATGGCCCAGGCATCAGGTAGAACAATAATAACATAATTGCCGGCAAAAGGCAAGACTACCTCCATGCCATATACCCAAGTTTTGACGGTACCCATTTGGATCTTCCTGACCCAGGAAGCACGCTAAAAATACTAGAGTCAGCAAAAGGGGGCTGGATTCATTCCTCGGACCAGTGAACCTCTCTGACATGGTGAGCCCCACCGCAACATTGTGCCTGTGGGACACTGTGACCCCCTTGCACTGCACCGAGGGGCAGGGCCGCTGCGACTGACAACTTGTACTTCCCAAGCGCTTAGTAAGTGCTCAATAAATGCGATTGAATGAATGAATGAATGACAATGGGCTTATTTGACACTCTGAGCTCCCTGGGTTCAGGGCTGCCATGATGTTGTGCCCCTCTGACACTCTGAGCGATCCCCTGGTGCAGGGCTGCCCGGTATTTGACCTGTCTGACAATGGCACTGTAATTTTATCTGTAGACTGTAAACTCACTGTGGGCAGGGAATGCATCTGCTTATTGTTATATTGTATTCTCTTAAGTGCTTAGTACAGTGATCTGCAAAAGGAAACACCCAATAAATAAGATTGAATGAATGAATGTCTGATATTGTGAGCCTCTTAGGGGCAAGGCTAGGGTTAGGCTGCCACAACGTTGTGCCTGTGTGACACTGTGACCCCCTCGCACCGCACTGAGGAGCAGGGCCACCGCAACTGACGATGGGCTTGTCTGACATTCTGAGCTCCCTGGGGGCAGGGTTGCCATGACGTTGTGCCCATCTGACACTCTGAGTGCCCCCCTGGGGCAGGGCCACCGCAATGTTGTGCCTCTGGCGCTGTGAGCCCCCGGCACCGCACCAAGGGGCGGGGCCACCGCAACTGCCAATGGGCTTGTCCGACACTCTGAGCTCCCTGGAGGCAAGGGCTGCCATGATGATGTGCCTGTGTGACACTGTGAGCCCCTTGCACCGCACCTAGGGGCAGGGCCACCGCAACTGACAATGGGCTTGTCTGACACCCGGAGCTCCCCGGGGGCAGGGCTGCCATGATGTTGTGCCCTTCTGACACTCTGAGTACCCCCCTGGGGCAAGGCCTTCCCAATGTTGTGCCTGTGTGACCCTGTGACCCCCTCGCACCGCAACGAGGGGTGGGGCCACTGCAACTGAGGATGGGCTTGTCTGACACACTGAGCTCCCCAGGAGCAGGGCTGCCATGATGTTGTGCCTGTGTGACACTGTGAACCCCTCACACCTCATCGAGGGGTAGGGCCATCACAACTGACAATGGGCTTATTTGACACTCTGAGCTCCCCAGGGGCAGGGCTGCCATGATGTTGTGCCTGTGTGACACTCTGAGCACCCTCCTTGGGCAGGGTCTTTGCAATGTTGTGCCTGTGTGACACTCTGACCTCCTCGCACCGCACCGAGGGGCAGGGCCACCACAGCTGAGGATGGATGGGCTTGTCTGATTCTCTGAGCTCCCTGGGGGCAGGGCTGCCATGATGTTGTGCCTGCCTGACACTCTGAGTGCCCCCTGGGGCAGGGCCACCGCAATGTTGTGCCTGTGTGACACTGTGAGCCCCTTGCACTGCACCGGCGGGCAGGGCCACTGCAACTGTCGATGGGCTTGTCTGACACTCTGAGCTCCCTGGGGGCAGGGCTGCCATGATGATGTGCCTGTGTGACACTCTGAGCACCCCCTTGGGGCAGGGCCACCGCAATGCTGTGCTTGTGTAACACTGTGAACCCCTCGCACCGCACCGAGGGGCAGGGCCACTGCAACTGATGATGGGCTTGTCTGACATTCTGCATTCTGAGCTCCCTGGGGGCAGGGCTGCTATGATGATGTGCCTGTGTGACACTCTGAGTGCCCCCCTAGGGCAGGGTCACCACAATGTTGTGCCTCTTTGGCGCTGTGAGCGCCTGGCACCGCTTCAAGGGGCAGGGCCACCGCAACAGCCGACGGGCTTGTCCGACACTCTGAGCTCCCTGGAGGCAGGGCGGCCATGATGATGTGCCTCTGTGACACTCTGAGTGCACCCCTGGGGCAGGGCCACTGCAATGTTGCGCCTGTGTGACACTGTGAGCCCCTTGCACCACACCAAGGGGCAGGGTCACCACAACTGAAGATGGGCTTGTCTGACACTCTGAGCTCCCCAGGGGCAGGGCTGCCATGATGTTGTGCCTGTGTGACACTCTGAGCAACCCCTGGGACAGGGCCACCATAACTTGTGCCTGTGTGACACTGTGAGCTGCTCACACCGAGGGGCAGGGCCACTGCATCTGCCGATGGGTTTGTCTGATACTCTGAGCTCCCTGGAGGCAGGGCTGCCATGATGATGTGCCTCTGTGACACTCTGAGCACCCCCTAGGGCAGGGCCACCATAATGTTGTGCCTGTGTGACACTGTGAGCCCCTTGCACTGCACTGAGGGGCAGGGCCACTGCAACTGCCGATGGGCTTGTCTGACACTCTGAGCTCCCAGGGGGCAGGGCTGCCATGATGATGTGCCTGTGTGACACTCTGAGCACCCTCCTGGGGCAGGGCCACCGCAATGTTGTGCTTGTGTGACACTGTGAACCCCTTGCACCACACCAAGGGGCAGGGCCACCGCATCTGCAGATGGGCTTGTCTGACACTCTGAGCTCCCTGGGGGCAGGGCTGCCATGATGATGTGCCTGTGTGACACTCTGAGCAACCCCTGGGACAGGGCCACTGCAATGTTGTGCCTGTGTGACACTGTGAGCCCCTCGCACCACACCAAGGGGCAGGGTCACCACAACTGAAGATGGGCTTGTCTGACACTCTGAGCTCCCCAGGGGCAGGGCTGCCATGATGTTGTGCCTGTGTGACACTCTGAGCAACCCCTGGGACAGGGCCACCACAACTTGTGCCTGTGTGACACTGTGAGCCGCTCACACCAAGGGGCAGGGCCACTGCATCTGCCGATGGGCTTGTCTGATATTCTGAGCTCCCTGGAGGCAGGGCTGCCATGATGATGTGCCTCTGTGACACTCTGAGCACCCCCTAGGGCAGGGCCACCATAATGTTGTGCCTGTGTGACACTGTGAGCCCCTTGCACGGCACTGAGGGGCAGGGCCACTGCAACTGCAGTTGGGCTTGTCTGACACTCTGAGCTCCCTGGGGGCAGGGCCGCCATGATGATGTGCCTGTGTGACACTCTGAGCACCCTCCTGGGGCAGGGCCACCGCAATGTTGTGCTTGTGTGACACTGTGAACCCCTTGCACCACACCAAGGGGCAGGGCCACCGCATCTGCAGATGGGCTTGTCTGACACTCTGAGCTCCCTGGGGGCAGGGCTGCCATGATGATGTGCCTGTGTGACACTCTGAGCAACCCCTGGGACAGGGCCACTGCAATGTTGTGCCTGTGTGACACTGTGAGCCCCTCGCACCGCACCGAGGGGCAGGGCCACTGCAACTGCCGATGGGCTTGTCTGACACTCTGAGCTCCCTGGGGGCAGGGCTGCTATGATGATGTGCCTGTGTGACACTGTGAGTGCCCCATGGGGCAGGGCCACCATAATGTTGTGCCTCTTTGGCGCTGTGAGCCCCTTGCACTGCACCGACGGGCAGGGCCACTGCAACTGTCGATGGGCTTGTCCGACACTCTGAGCTCCCTGGAGGCAGGGCTGCCATGATGATGTGCCTGTGTGACACTTCGAGTGCCCCCCTGGGGCAGGGCCACCGCAATGCTGTGCTTGTGTGACCCTGTGAGCCCCTTTCACAGCACCGAGGGGCAGGGCCACCGCAACTGACTATGGGCTTGTCTAACACTCTGAGCTCCCCAGGGGCAGGGCTGCCATGATGTTGTGCCTGTGTGACACTCTGAGTAACCCCGGGACAGGGCCACCACAATTTGTGCATGTGTGACTCTGTGAGCCCCTCACACCGAGGGGCAGGGCCACCACAACTGCCGATGGGCTTGTCTGACACTCTGAGCTCCCTGGAGTCAGGGCTGCCATGATGATGTGCCTGTGTGACACTCTGAGCACCCCCCTGGGGCAGGGCCACCACAATGTTGTGCCTGTGTGACACTGTGAGCCCCTTGCACTGCACTGAGGGGCAGGGCCACTGCAACTGCCGATGGGCTTGTCTGACACTCTGAGCTCCCAGGGGGCAGGGCTGCCATGATGATGTGACTGTGTGACACTCTGAGCAACCCCTGGGACAGGGCCACTGCAATGTTGTGCTGTGTGACACAGTGAGCCCCTCGCACCGCACCGAGGGGCAGGGCCACCACAACTGCCGATGGGCTTGTCTGACACTCTGAGCTCCCTGGGGGCAGGGCTGCTATGATGATGTGCCTGTGTGATGCTGTGAGTGCCTCCTGGGGCAGGGCCACCACAATGTTGTGCCTGTGTGACACTGTGTGACCCTGGCACCGCACCAAGGGGCAGGGCCACTGCAACTGCCGATGGGCTTGTCCGACACTCTGAGCTCCCTGGAGGCAGGGCTGCCATGATGATGTGCCTGTGTGACACTCTGAGTGCCCCCCTGGGGCAGGGCCACCGCAATGTTGTGCTTGTGTGACCCTGTGAGCCCCTTGCACAGCACCGAGGGGCAGGGCCACCGCAACTGACTATGGGCTTGTCTAACACTCTGAGCTCCCCAGGGGCAGGGCTGCCATGATGTTGTGCCCGCCTGAAACTCTGCCCCCCTGGGGCAGGGCCATCGCAATGTTGTTCCTTTGTGACACTGTGAGCCCCTTGCACCACACCGAGGGGCAGGGCCACCACAACTGCCGATGGGCTTGTCTGACACTCTGAGCTCCCCAGGGGCAGGGCTGCCATGATGTGCCTGTGTGACAATCTGAGCACCGCCCTGGGGCAGGGCCACACCAGTGTTGTGCTTGTGTAACACTGTGAAGCCCTTGCACCGCACCGAGGGGCAGGGCCACTGCAACTGACGATGGGCTTGTCTGACACTCTGAGCTCCCCGGGGGCAGGGCTGCCATGATGATGTCCCTGTGTGACACTCTGAGCAACCCCTGGAACAGGGCCACCGTAATGTTGTGCCTGTGTGACACAGTGAGCCCCTCGCACCGCACCGAGGGGCAGGGCCACCGCAACTGCCGATGGGCTTGTCTGACATTCTGAGCTCCCTAGGGGCAGGGCTGCTATGATGATGTGCCTGTGTGACACTGTGAGTGCCCCCCTGGGGCAGGGCCACTGCAATGTTGTGCCTGTGTGACACTGTGAGCCCCTTGCACCGCACCAAGGGACAGGGCCACCACAACTGAAGATGGGCTTGTCTGACACTCTGAGCTCCCCAGGGGCAGGGCTGCCATGATGTTGTGCCTGTCTGACACTCTGAGCAACCCCTGGGACAGGGCCACCGCAATTTGTGCCTGTGTGCCACTGTGAGCCCCTCGCACCGAGGGGCAGGGCCACCACTACTGCCGATGGGCTTGTCTGACACTCTGAGCTCCCTGGAGGCAGGGCTGCCATGATGATGTGCCTCTGTGACACTCTGAGCACCCTCCTGGGGCAGGGCCACCACAATGTTGTGCTTGTGTAACACTGTGAACCCCTTGCACCGCACCAAGGGGCAGGGCCACCTCAATGTTGTGCCTCTTTGGCGCTGTGAGCCCCTGGCACCGCACCAAGGGGCAGGGCCACTGCAACTGCCGATGGGCTTGTCCGACACTCTGAGCTCCCTGGAGGCAGGGCTGCCATGATGATGTGCCTCTGTGACGCTCTGTGTGCCCCCCGGGGCAGGGCCACCGCAATGTTGTGCTTGTGTGACACTGTGAGACCCTTGCACCGCACCGAGGGGCAGGGCCACCGTAACTGACTATGGGCTTGTCTGACACTCTGAGCTCCCCAGGGGCAGGGCTGCCATGATGATGTGCTGGTGTGCCACTCTGAGCACCCCCCTGGGGCAGGGTCTTTGCAATGTTGTGCCTGTGTGGCACTCAGACCTCCTCGCACTGCACCGAGGGGCAGGGCCACCACAGCTGAGGATGGGCTTGTCTGATACTCTGACTTCCCTAGGGGCAGGGCTGCCATGATGTTGTGCCGTTCTGACACTCTGAGCACCCCCCTGGGGCAAGGCCTTCGCAAATGTTGTGCCTGTTTGACACTGTGACCCCCTCACACCGCAACGAGGGGAGGGGCCACTGCAACTGATGATGGGCTTGTCTGACACACTGAGCTCCCTGGAGGCAGGGCTGCCATGATAATGTGCCTGTGTGACACTGTGACCCCCTCACACCACATCGAGGGGCAGGGCCATCGCAACTGACAATGGGCTTATCTGACACTCTGAGCACCCCAGGGGCAGGGCTGCCATGATGTTGTGCAGGTGTGACACTCTGAGCACTCCCCTGGGGCAGGGTCTTTGCAATGTTGTGCCTGTGTGACACTCTGACCTCCTCGCACCGGACAGAGGAGAGGAGCAGGGCCAGCACAACTGAAGATGGGCTTGTCTGACACTCTGAGCTCCCTGGGGGCAGGGCTGCCATGATGATGTGCCTGTGTGACACTCTGAGCAACCCCTGGTACAGGGCCACCACAGTGTTGTGCTTGTGTAACACTGTGACCCCCTCACACCACACCAAGGGGCGGGGCCACTGCAACTGATGATGGGCTTGTCTGACACTCTGAGCTCCCTGGGGGCAGGGCTGCCATGATGATGTGCCTGTGTGACACTCTGAGAAACCCCTGGGACAGGGCCACCACAGTGTTGTGCTTGTGTAACACTGTGATCCCCTCACACCACACCGAGGGGCAGTGCCACTGCAACTGATGATGGGCTTGTCTGACACTCTGAGCTCCCTGGGGGCAGGGCTGCTATGATGATGTGCCTATGTGACACTCTGAGCGCCCCCCTGGGGCAGGACCACTGTAACGTTGTGTCTGTGTGACACTGTGACCCCTTACCCTGCACCGCACTGAGGGGCAGGGCCACCACAACCGACAATGGACTTGTCTGACATTCTGAGCTCCCAGGGGGCAGGGCTGTCATGATGTTGTGCCCATCTGACACTCTGAGTGACCCCCTGGGGCAGGACCACCACAATGTTGTGCCTCTTTGGCGCTGTGAGCCCCCGGCACCGCACCAAGGGGCAGGGCCACTGCAACTGACTATGGGCTTTTCCAACACTCTGAGCTCCCTGGAGGCAGGGCTGCCATGATGATGTGCCTTTGTGACACTCTAAGTGCCCCCCTGGGGCAGGACCACAGCAATGTTGTGCCTCTTTGGTGCTGTGAGCCCCCGGCACCGCACCAAGGGGCAGGGCCACTGCACTTGACGATGGGCTTGTCCGACACTCTGAGCTCCCTGGAGGCAAGGGCTACCATGCTGATGTGCCTGTGTGACAACGTGAGTGCGGCCCTGGGGCAGGGCCACTGCAATGTTGTGCCTCTTTGGCTTTGTGAGTGCACCGCACCAAGGGCCAGGGCCACCGCAACTGATGATGGGCTTGTCTGACACTCTGAGCTCCCCGGGGAAAGGGCTGCCACGGTGCTATGCCCATCTGACACTCTGAGCGACCCCCGGGGCAGGGCCGCCGCAACGTTGGGCTTGTTAGATACTGTGATTCCCTCGCACCGCACCGAGGGGCAGGGCTACCGCAACTGACAATGGGCTTGTCTGACACTCTGAGCTCCCTGGGGACAGGGCTGCCATGATATTGTGCCTGTCTGAACGCCCCCCTGGGGCAGGGCCTTCACAATGATGTGCCTGTGTAACACTGTGACCCCCTCACAGCACCGCACTGAGGGGCAGGGCTGTCATGACTGACAAAGGGCCTTTCTGACCCTCTGAGCCCACTGGGGACAGGGCCACTGTGATGTTGTGCCTGTGTGACACTGTGAGTGCCCCCCTGGGGTAGGGCCGCCTAATGTTGCGCCTTAAGCCCCCATCCTGCACAGAGGGGCAGGGCCGCCGTGACGGACAATGGGCCTGTCTGAACCTGTGAAACTTCAGGGTCTGGTCATCGGCCAGAACGACTGAAAAACGGGGGTTGGCTTTATGCCACAAACCCCAGATTCGTCTTCCCATTTGGGTCTTTGTGGCCTCCTGTGTGCAAGAACAATTATAATCTGGTTACTGGAAAAAGGGACAGCTGGCTTCATGCCACAAATCCCAGATTTGATTTCCCCTTTTGGGTCTTCATGGCCCAGGCTCTGGGAAGAGTGGAAAAAGGTGTGAGTACTGGGAAAAGGGTGTTGGCTTCAGGCCACGAACCCCAGATTTGAGTCTTTTCATTTGGGTCTTCATGGCCCAGGTGCAAGGAGGAACACTAAAAATATGGATGCCAGCCAAAGGGGTACTGGCTTCATGTTGCGTATCCCACATTTGAGATTTCCCATTTAGGTCTTTACGGCCCAGGTGTTGGGAAGAGTAATTACAAATATAGGTGGCAAAAGGGGAAACTGGCTTCATGCCACAAATCCTATTTTATATTTGAGTCTTCCCATTTGGGTCTTCATGGCCCAGGTGCTGGGAAGAATAATAATGATGCATCCTGGCCAAAATGGGTGCTGGCTTTATGCCACAAACCCCCAATTTGAGTCTTCCCATTTGGGTCTTCGTGACCCTGGTGCCAGGAAAAACGGTGAAAATATGGATGCCAGCAAAAGGGGTCACTGGCTTCATGCCACGAACCCCCAATTTGAGTTTTCCCATTTGGGTCTCCGTGGCCCATGTGCTGGGAACAATAATAAAAATATGGCTGCCTGAAAAGGGGGACTGGCTTCATGCCATGAATCCCAGAATAAAGTCTTCCAATTTGAGTCATCATGGTCCGAGCACTGGGAAGAACAAAGAAAATGAGTGGTGGCAGAAGAGGGTGTAGCTTCATGCCATGCATCCAGATTTTATTTCCCTATTGGGTCTTCATGGCCCAGGTGCAAAGAAGGAACACTAAAAATATAGATGCCAGCCAAAGGGGTACTGGCTTCATGTTGCGTATCCCACATTTGAGTTTTCCCATTTAGGTCTTTACGGCCCAGGTGTTGGGAAGAGTAATTACAAATATAGGTGGTAAAAGGGGAAACTGGCTTCATGCCACAAATCCCATTTTATATTTGAGTCTTCCCATTTGGGTCTTCATGGCCCAGGTGCTGGGAAGAACAAAAATGATGCATCCTGGCCAAAACGGGTGCTGGTCTTATGCCACAAACCCCCAATTTGAGTCTTCCCATTTGGGTCTTCATGACCCTGGTGCCATGAAAAACAGTGAAAATATGGATGCCAGCAAAAGGGGTAACTGGCTTCATGCCACGAACCCCCAGTTTGAGTTTTCCCATTTGGGTCTCCATGTCCCAATGTGCTGGGAACACTAATAAAAATATGGCTGCCTGCAAAGGGGGACTGGCTTCATGCCATGAATCCCAGATTAAAGTCTTCCAATTTGAGTCTTCATGGCCCGGGCACTGGGAAGAACAAAGAAAATGAGTGGTGGCAGAAGAGGGTGTGGCTTCATGCCATGCATCCCAGATTTTATTTCCCTATTGGGTCTTCATGGCCCAGGTGCAAAGGAGGAACACTAAAAATATAGATGTCAGCCAAAGGGGTACTGGCTTCATGTTGTGTTTTCCCATTTAGGTCTTTATGGCCCAGGTGTTGGGAAGAGTAATTACAAATATAGGTGGCAAAAGGGGAAACTGGCTTCATGCCACAAATCCCATTTTATATTTGAGTCTTCCCATTTGGGTCTTCATGGCCCAGGTGCTGGGAAGAACAATAATGATGTATCCTGGCCAAAGTGGGTGCTGGCCTTATGCCACAAATCCCCAATTTGAGTCTTCCCAGTTTGGTCTTCATGACCCTGGTGCCATGAAAAACAGTGAAAATATGGATGCCAGCAAAAGGGGTAACTGGCTTCATGCCACGAACCCCCAATTTGAGTTTTCCCATTTGGGTCTCCGTGGCCCATGTGCTGGGAACAATAATAAAAATATGGCTGCCTGAAAAGGGGGACTGGCTTCATGCCATGAATCCCAGATTAAAGTCTTCCAATTTGAGTCTTCATGGCCCGGGCACTGGGAAGAACAAAGAAAATGAGTGGTGGCAGAAGAGGGTGTGGCTTCATGCCATGCATCCCAGATTTTATTTCCCTATTGGGTCTTCATGGCCCAGGTGCAAAGGAGGAACACTAAAAATATAGATGCCAGCCAAAGGGGTACTGGCTTCATGTTGCGTATCCCACATTTGAGTTTTCCCATTTAGGTCTTTACGGCCCAGGTGTTGGGAAGAGTAATTACACATATAGGTGGTAAAAGGGGAAACTGGCTTCATGCCACAAATCCCATTTTATATTTGAGTCTTCCCATTTGGGTCTTCATGGCCCAGGTGCTGGGAAGAACAATAATGACGTATCCTGGCCAAAGCGGGTGCTGGCCTTATGCCACAAACCCCCAATTTGAGTCTTCCCATTTGGGTCTTCATAACCCTGGTGCCAGGAAAAACAGTGGAAATATGGATGCCAGCAAAAGGGGTAACTGGCTTCATGCCACGAACCCCCAGTTTGAGTTTTCCCATTTGGGTCTCCGTGGCCCCTGTGCTGGGAACGATAATAAAAATATGGCTGCCTGCAAAGGGGGACTGGCTTCATGCCATGAATCCCAGATTAAAGTCTTTCAATTTGAGTCATCATGGCCCGAGCACTGGGAAGAAAAAAGAAAATGAGTGCTGGCAGAAGAGGGTGCAGCTTCATGCCATGCATCCCAGATTTTATTCCCCTATTGGGTCTTCATGGCCCAGGTACCATGGGGAGAGAGAAAATGTGGATGCTGACAAAAGGGTCTTGCCTTCATGCCATGAACCCCAGATATGAACCTTCCCACTTAGGTCTTCATGGCCCAGGCACTGGGAACAACAATAAAGAAAGTGGGGACTGGCCTCAGGCTACAAATCCCAGATTTGAGTCTTCTCGTTTGGATCTTCATGGCCTGGGCACCAGAGAAAATAATTTAAAAATTTGAGTGCCAGAAAAAGGGGGTAGTGGCTTCATGCCATGAACCCCAGATTTGAGTTTTCCCATTTGGGTCTTCATGGCATGCGCACTGGGGAGAATAATTTAAAATTTGGGTGCCAGCAAAAGGGGGTCTAGATTAGGCGGAAATACTTTTATGCTCTTTTAAATGTTTATATAACTTAAATGGCCTTCAGGTGCGTGCACCACACATAAATCTGCAAGAGTATTTTGCTGCGCACCCATGGGGTGCGATGTACGGAACTGAGCATCTGAAGTAAAAACAAAGAAGTGACACGTTCCTAGGATCAAAAGAGCTTCCATGCTGATGGGGGAGACTGGCATAAAAATATTTACAAGTTATGGAGCTAAACTGCTGAATGCACAATTGGCTAAACAGGTATTCAAAAGAGCTGGACCAAGCTCCTCAGACCCTGGGCTTCTGGAACATGTCATAAGGAGCATAATCTAGGGGCAGAGCACATTTGATCTTTTCCTAAAACTTTGGTTTTGGCAGCATGACCAAGTGGGAAGAGTCCAGGCCTGGAAATCAGAGGACCTGAATCCCAGGTCTGTCACTTGTCTGCTGTGTGAACTAACTCCAACCCTAACCTGTGCACTTGGTTTTGGATGCTTTATTCACCCCCTCCTCACCCAAATATTTATGATGTACATATATCGTAATCCTAATCCTAACACTAACCCTGGGAGTCCGAGGACCTGTGTTTTAATCCCAGCTGTTCCTTACCTGCTATGTGACTTAACTCTAACCCCAGATTAAAGTTCCTTTTGGGAGTTTGAGAGTTTTGGGGAGTTTTGCCCCTTCCCTTTAAGAGAAATGGCATGGCTTAGCAGATACAGCATGGGCCTGGGAGTTAGAAGGTCATGGGTTCTAATCCCATCATTCCACTTGTCTGCTAGGTGACCTTAGGCAAGTTGCTTTGCTTCTCTGGGACTCAGTTCCCTCGTCTGTAAAAGGAGGATTGAGACTGTGAGCCCCACGTGGGACAGGGACTGTGTCCAACCCAATTTGCTTGTTTCCACCCCAGCACTTAGTACAGTGCCTAGAACATAGTAAGCATTTAACAAATTCCATAATTATTATTTTGGGATCCTCATGGCCCAGTCACTAGAAAGAAGACTAAAAATATGGGTATTGGCAAATGGGTGACTGACTCAAGCCATGAACACCAAATTAGACTCCCCTTTAGGGTCTTCATGGTCCAGGTGCCAGGAGAGTGGTAAAAATAAGTATGCCAGCAACATGTTGGGCTGACTTCACACCTTGACCCCAGATTTGAGTCTTTGTATTTGGGTTTTCATGGCTCAGTATTAGGGAAAGAATAATAAAAATGTGGTTTCTGACTAAAGTGGGGCAGGTCTCAACCATCAAACCCCATATTGAAGTCTTCCCAGATGGGCATTCACTGCCAAAGTGCCGGCAAGAAAAAATAAAATATGGCTGCCGCCAAAGGGGTGGGACTAGCTTCATGCCACAAATCTTGCATTTGACTCTGCTGCTTTGAGTCTTCATGGCCCAGGCACCCAGAATAACAATAAGAACAGGGGTGCTGGCAAACATAAGGCCTGGCTTCATGCCATGAACCTCAGGACTTGATTCTCACAATTGGGTCTTCTTGAACCGGGTTTAGGGGAGAGTGAAGATGGCTTTGGCTTCATCACTTTCCCCTTAATGTGACTCTACCCTTAGGTTTTGAAAACTGAGCCATGTTTGAGGCCCAACAGGTTGAAGAGCTTTGGTCCTCTTTCTCCACCAGCCATCACTCGTATCAACAGGGGAAAGATGCCAAAAGAACGGATCGGGTGACGACCGACCTCTCGTCAACCTTCATGTCGGACACGGACTGTTTGGGAGTATCCATGGCGGTAAGGATCATCACCATGCAGCTGGGATAAAAACCAGATCGTTCTCTAGGTGTCCCTAGAGACAGAGTTAAGAACCATGTGCATCCTCCAAAATTAGCAATGCAGTTTCCTTAAGGTTAGATACTGTTAACCTCTCCATCCCCACCGTCTTACCTCCTTCCCTTCCCCACATCACCTGTATATATGTATATATGTTTGTACATATTTATTGCTCTATTTATTTATTTTACTTGTACATATCTATTTATTTGATTTTGTTAATATGTTTGGTTTTGTTCTCTGTCTCCCCCGTCTAGACTGTGAGCCCACTGTTGGGTAGGGACTGTCTCTATATTTTGCCTACTTGTACTTTCCAAGTGCTTAGTACAGTGCTCTGCACACAGTAAGTGCTCAATAAATACGATTGATGATGATGAATAAATACGATTGATTGATTGTTTTGCCAGAGGCTGTCTGGTGTTTTCTCCAAAAAGTGTGTGTGTGTAATGTGCATTATGGGTATGGCTTTTTGGGGCATGAAGTCAGTAGAGGAGGCCTCAGCGCTCTCAGCACCAAGGTCGGCCCTCGTTCCGGGGACCAGAGTACTCTGCCGGGAATCGATACCGTGGACTCGACCGTGGGACCGAGAAGATCCGGAGCCCTTAAATCTATAGACGGGTCAAACTCCCAGAGTCCCTGGTCCCGTCTCTGGCATCATCCCATACAGAACTCCAGCCCCCGGAGAAAGGACCACTTTGGTGTTGACCGGCGTGGGCCTGGGGTGAAGGGAAACCTAGGAGTAGGAATGGTTCCATTTGCAACGTCCAGTTTTGTGTGGCTGTGAGTGGCTCATTTCTGGAGGAGCGACATTCTTGGGAATTGAGGTGGGGACTAAATCAGCGAAGGCCTGATAAAATGACAAATCCTGTGGAAACTGCATCGTCAGCTCAAGTATCTTCCTCACCCGCCAACACTGATACAGTGGTTTCTACAAGACTGGTGTGGGGTCAAGGAAACCTTTCATGTCAATAGTTTGTAAAGTGAGCATGGAAAGGAGCGTCTCAATGCTCCACTCTTCTCAGGGGTGGAGAAAATTGCTCCCGAGGCATGTGCTACAGGGTTCTGGAACACAAGTGAGACTGATTCTTTCCTTTCATCCCCATTTAACCTGAGCATTGTATTTTTTTTAAAGAGAAACATTATTTGTATTGTCAAAAAAAGATGACTGTTAGGGCTATATCTGTAATTCATGTACCTACGTGTAATGTTACTGATGCGTGTATGCTCCCTCAGACTGTAAGCTTGTTTTGAGCAGGGCATGTGCTGTATTGTGATTAAAAAATACAATTGACTGGGGGGAGAGGGTCCTAGTTTTTGTTTTCTTTAGGGTTTTGGTTTTTTTTGGTCGGCATTGCGGGTCAAATTTTAGTTTTGGGTTGCAGGTTAGGTTTGTGATGGGTTTTAGGGTTTGGTTTAAGTTTGTGGGTTAGGTTTTGGTATTTTTAGGGTGTTATTAGTTAGGCTTTAGTTTTGGTTTGGTTTTAGTTTTCATTTTAGTTAAGTTTTAGGTTTTGGTTTTAGTTGGGTTTTGGTTTGGGTGGTTTTGGGTTTTTAAGCTTCAGGGGTCTGGAACACATGTGGCAATGATATTCCTTATCCTACATCTTATACCTGAGATATATTTTTTGTTTTGTTTTATTATCTGTTTCCCCCTTCTAGACTGTGAGCCCGTTGTTGGGGTAGGGACCGTCTCTAGATGTTGCCAACTTATACACCCCAAGCGCTTAGTACAGTGCTGTGCACACAGTAAGCGCTCAATAAATACGATTGAAGAATGAATATATTTTTTCTTTGCCTTATGGTAGTAATTGGCTGACTGTATTGTTATATCTGTAACATGTATGTATCTGTAATTGATGTATGTTTTTTGTTCTCCCAATAAACTGTATCTTCTTTTGCATAATGTTTACTGTTTGCATTGTAATCAGTAAATACAACAGATTGAGTGTTTTTTTTTTCCGTGGGTGCGATGCTGGATTTGGGTTTAGATTTTAGTCTGTGGGTTTAAAATGGTTTTTTTTTAGGTTTAGTTTTGGAGTTCATGTTTAGTTTTTGGTTAACTCTGAGTTCTTAGTGAGTTTAGTTTTGAGTTTGTGTTACCTTTTAGGTTTTAGGGGTATTTAGTTTTTGGGTGATCTTTTAGTTTAGTGTTTGAGTTAGTGTTTACCTTTCAGTTTTGAGTTCTTGAGGTAGTTTTTTTTAGTTTTGAGTTGAGGTAGTTTTACTTTGGGCTTTAGTTTGAGGTTTTGTTAGCTTTTAGTGTTTGAGTAAAGTTAGGTTAGTTTTAGAGCTATAACTTAGTTTTGGAGTTAGCTTTTAATGTGAGGTAGCTTTCAGTATTTAGCCTTTTCAGCTTGCTTTGATTTTGAGATTTTTAGGTTTTAGTTAGCTTTGAGTTGAGTTTTTCGCTGGCTTTTGGTTTTCAGTGTAGTTTGTTAGCTTTGAGTTTCAGTGACCTCTAAGGAAGCTTTCAGTTTTTGAGTTAGCCTTTAGTTTGCTTTTGAGTTTTTGGTGTTCACTTAGAGTTTCAGTGACCTCTAAGGAATCTTTCAGTTTTTGAGTTAGCCTTTAGTTTGCTTTTGAGTTTTTGGTGTTCACTTAAAGTGAGCCTTTAGTTTTGAGTTCTTAGTTTGTCCAGTTTTTGAGTCAGCTTTTCATTTGAAGTAGCTGTCAGCATTGAATAGTTTGTTTGCTTTGTGTTTTTGCTTTCTAGGTTTTAGTTAGCTTTGAATTTTGAGTTGGGTTTTTCCTGGCTTTCAGTTTAGTTTGTTAGCTTTTAGTGAACTGATTTGAGTTTTGAGGTAGCTTTCAGTTTTGAGTTGGATTTGAGTTTGCTAGCATTCAGTGTTTAGTTTGATTTAGCTTGTTTTATTTCACTGATTTTTTTTTTGTTTGAAGTAGCTTTCAGTTTAGTTTTTGAGGGTTTTTTTTGAGATTTGAGTTTTATGCTTTTATCAGTTTTTAGGAAGTTTTTCTAAGGTTCAGTTTTTCATAACTTCACTTAGTCACCTCTTCAACCAAAAACTCTTCCACTTAAAAAAACTCATCTCCCCCTCTACAAAAGAAAAAGAACCTTCACTCTTCATACAAATAAAAAAAGCCCTTTCCCTTTAAAAAAAAAAGCTACCCCTTCAAAAAATAAACCCTTATTCCTCTGTATAAACCAAACAAAATCCCCTTTTTTAAAAATCCTTCCACAACAAAAACTAACCTCTCCATTTTAAAACCCAAAAACCCACCTTCTCTTAATAAAAACCTTCCCTCTCACCTTCAAAAAAAAAATCCCCTCCCCCCCTTAAAAACCAAAAACACCCCCATTCCTCTTGGGGGGCGGAGGGAGAGAAGCTTCCCCTCTTAGACAAAGAAAACTCTCCTCCTCTAAGAGGGAGAGGGCTCTTTTTTGAAAAAAAAAAACCTCCCCACTCAAATCTCTTTCCCTTTTGAAAAAATAAACTTCCTGTCTGAAAAACAAACTCCCCACTAAATAAAAAAACTAACTCCCTCTTAAAAACAAAGCACCCTCTCCCTCCTAAAAAACAAACTCCCCTTCTTAAACAAAAAGCCTTTTCTCTTAAAGAAACCTCCCCATTTAAAAACAGTACCAAAAAAGTCCCTCTACCTCTTAAAAAAAACCCCAACAAAAAGCAATGCCTCATTTCTCCAAAAAAAGCTACCCCTCTTAAAAAAACATCAACCTTTTCATTCATTCCATCATATTTATTGAGCGCTTGCTTTGTGCAGAGCACTGTACTAAGTGCTTGGAAAGTACAACTCGGCAACAGAGACAGTCCCTACCCACCAACGGGCCCACAGTTGGGAAGGTAATAATGGTATTTGTTAAGCACTTATCATGTGCTGAGCACTGTGGTAAGCGCTGGGTCAGATACCAGGTGATCAGGTTGTCCCACGTGGGGCTCAGAGTCTTAATCCCCATTTTACAGATGAGGTAATTGAGGGACAGAGAAGTTAATTGACTTGCCCAAGGTCACACAGTAGACACGTGGCGGAGTTGGGATTCGAACCCAGGACTTCTTACTCCCAAGTCCGTACTCTTTCCACTAAGCCACGCTGCGTAAACAAACCTCTCCCCTTACAAAAAAGCTAACCTCCCCAATAAAAACAAAAAAGCACCCTCATTCATCTTAAAAACAAAAAGCCCTCTCTTAACAAACTTACCCTTTTACCAAAAAACCCAAAAAATGAAAAGCAACCAGCTCTCAAACCGCCCCCTTTAAATAGAAAAAAAACCCTTCGCTCACAAAAATATGACTCACTGTCCTAAAAAAAACCCTTTTAAAAACAAAAAGTACCCTCTCCCGCTTAAAAAAAATAAAATCCATCTTTAAAAAGGTAAACTTAAAAATAAAAAGGCTCCTCCCTCTTGAAAAGGCAACTCTTCCTCAAACAAAATACTAACCCTAACCAAAATGAACCCCTCACTAAATCCATCTTTAAAAAAGTAAACTTAAAAATAAAAAAGGCCCCTCCCTCTTGAAAAGGCAACTCTCCCTCAAACAAAAAACTAACCCTAACCAAAATGAACCCCTTACTAAAAAGTTAAAAAAGAAACCTCACTCTCTTATAAGGAAATACTCATTCCTCTTAAAAATCAAAAACGCTTCCACTCAAAAAAATGAAAGCAAAAGAAAAATAAAAAAATCAAACACCAAAATGGGTTAGGATTATTATTATTAGTTCATTCAGTTGCATTTATTGAGCACTTACTTTATGCAGTACTACTGCATTAGCCTCCTATCTGAACCACTTCTAGACTGTGTGCCCGTTCTTGGGTAAGAACCATCTCTATATGTTGATGATGATGGCATTTATTAAGTGCTTACTATGTGCAAAGCACTGTTCTAAGCTCTGGGGAGGTTACACGGTGATCAGGTTGTCCCACAGGGTGCTCACAGTCTTCATCCCCATTTTACAGATGGTGAACTGAGGCACAGAGAAGTTAAGTGCCTTGCCCAAAGTCACACAGCTGACAATTGGCGGAGCTGGGATTTGAACCCATGACCTCTGACTCCAAAGCCCGGGCTCTTTCCACTGAGCCACGCTGCTTCTCATGTTGCCGATTTGTACTTCCCAAGCGCTTAGTACAGTGCTCTGCACACAGCACTCAATAAATATGATTGGATGAATGAATGAATCCCCATCCTCCTCCTGTCTCTCCCTGCTTCAGTCTATACTTCACTCTGCTGCCCAGATCATCTTTGTGCAGAAACTCTGGGCATGTCACTCCCCTCCTCAAAAATCTCCAGTGGCTGCCTGTCAACCTACAAATCGAGCAAAAACTCCTCACTCTCAGCTTCAAGGCTGTCCATCCCCTGGCCCCCTCCTACCTCGCCTCCCTTCTCTCCTTCTCCAGCCCAGCCTGCACCCTCCACTCCTCTGCCACCGCTAACCTCCTCACTGGGCCTGGTTCTGGCCTGTCCCCATGTACACCCCCGGCCCACGTCCTTCCCCTGACCCGGAATGGCCTCCCTCCACCCATCCATCAAACTAGCTCTCTTCCTCCCTTCAAAGCCTTACTGAGAGCTCACCTCCTCCAGGAGGCCTTCCCACACTGAGACCCCCTTTTCCTCTGCTCCTCCTGCCCTCCCCATCGCCCCTACCCCCTTCCCCTCCCCACAGCACTTGTGTATATTTGTACATATTTATTACTCTATTTTTTTAATGATGTGTATATAGCTATAATTCTATTTATTCTGATAGTATTGACACCTGTTTACTTGTTTTGTTGTCTGCCTTCCCCTTCTAGACTTTGAGTCCGTTGTTGGGTAGGGACCGTCTCTAGATGTTGCCAACTTTTACTTCCCAAGCGCTTAGTATAGTGTTCTGCACACAGTAAGCACTCAATGAATACAACTGATTGAATGAATGAATGTAGAGCACTGTGCCAAGTACCTGGGAGAGTGCAGTATAATAAGACATGTTCCTTACCCACGAGGAGCTTATAGTCCTTATGGGGAGGCAATGTGTCTGTTGTTTTTACTTCCCAAGTGCTTAATACAGTGTAGGGCATGCAGTGATATGCCATTACTAACATCAATCAATGGTATTTATCAAGCACTTACCATGTGCTTGAGAAGCAGCATGGCTCAATGGAAAAAACATGGGCTTTGGAGGCAGAGGTCATGGGTTTGAATCCTACTCACCACTTGTCAGCTGTATGACTTTGGGCAAGTCACTTAACAGAAGCAGCATGGATCAGTGGAAGGAGCAGGGGCTTTGGAGTCAGAGGTCATGGGTTTGAATTCAGGCTCCGCCACATGTCTGCTGCGTGACCTTGGGCAAGTTACTTAACTTCTCAGAGCCTCAGTTACCTCATCTGTAAAATGGGGATGAAGACTGTGAGCCCCACGTAGGACAACCGGATCACCTTTTATCCCCCCCAGCGCATAGAATACTGTTTTACACATAGTAAGTGTTTAACAAATGCTATTATTATTATTATTATTATTATTATTATTATTATTATTATTAACTTCCCTGTGCCTCAGTTCCCTCATCTGTAAAATGGGGAGTGAGACTGTGAGTCCCCTGTGGGACAGCCTGGTTTACCTTGATCCCCCCCCAGTGCTTAGAACAATGCTTGGCACATAGTTGAGTGCTTAACAAATACCATCATTATTATTATGTGCAGAGCACTGTACTAAGAACTTGGGAGAGTACAATATAATAGAGTTGGTAGGCACAAGGAGTTAACGGTCTTGAGGGAAAAATTGAAGGCTGAGGAAGAGGACACTTTTTTCCAACTCTTCCAGATGAAGCAACTACTACTACCCACTACCTCCAGCTGATCTCCCTTTATCTTGAATCCAGTGAGCTATTAGGAGCAGGTGGCTGCTTTTTTTTTTTTAATAGCACTACTACACTTACCACATTTAATTAGTACTACTATTACTAGTGCTTCCAGAAGAAGAATCCAAGATGATAGACAAAACTATTACTTAAATGAAAAATGGTACTTCCCCTCAGCGTTTTTTCTCCAAACTCCTGCTCCATTGCTTCCTGACAGAGCCACTTTAATCACTGTCCAAAGGGAAACCTCAGTGCGAAAAAGGTAATTCAACCCCCTGTAATAATAATAATAATGATAATAATGGCATTTATTAAGTGCTTTCTATGTGCAAAGCACTGTTCTAAGCTCTGGGGAGGTTACAAGGAAATCAGGTTGTTCCACGGGGGACTCACAGTCTTAATCCCCATTTTCCAGATGAGGGAACTGAGGCCCAGAGAAGTGAAGTGACTTGCCCAAGGTCACACAGCTGACAATTGGCAGAGCTGGGATTTGAACCCATGACCTCTGACTCCAAAGCCCGTGTTCTTTCCACTGAGCCATGCTGCTTCTCTAAGCCACAGCTGCTTCTGTACAGCTCTGTGCTGACTGAATTGCTTTCTAATAATAATAATAATTGCATTTGTTAAGTGCTTACAATGTTCCAAGCACTGTTAGAAGCACTGGGGTAGATTCAAGGTAATCAGCTTCTCTCACAAAGGGGCTCAGTCTTAATCCCCATTTTGCAGATGTGGTAAGTGAGGCACAGAGAAGTGAAGTGACTTGCCCAAAGTCACACAGCTGACAAATAGTGGAGTCAGGATTAGAACCCATGACCTCTGGTTCCCAAGCCCATGCTCTTTCCACTAAGCCATGTTGCTCCAACTATATAAATTTCAACACACAAATAAGAAATTAGCCATTATTCAGTAGGATTAATTACAACTCCTCTGATCTCCTGAGGATGAAATGCTTCAGAGATCAGGTCCCATATGTCATCAAACACAAGATAAAAAACCTCCTCGCCCTTCACAATAGCAGCTTCAGAAACTAAGGAAGAAATGCCCCCTACCATCTTTATGTAAGTACTAGGATTTAAGACGTTGAGAAGAGAAATATTGAACACAGTCAAAATGCACTTGGGAACAGTGTGGGTGGTAGCATTGCTTTTTTTTTTCCTTAATAACTTAGCAGACTGAAGAACTAAGAACAAATAAATTGAATCCCCAAGGCTATGATCAGGTAAGATATGCTTGCCTTCTGCTGTTTTTCATTGTATACATGATTATAATTTTAATTATGATGCCTTCCTTGTTTAGAAATAACTGGTGATACTAGACTGGAAAGCTCTCTCTCAAATCAAACTGGATTACGATGGCTGAAGAGTTGTTCTTATTGGGGGTCAAAATTCTTTGGAACCTCAAAGGGCTAGAGAGCTTTTTCTACGAATCCTTTCTCCTATATATAAATGTACTTAATGAAACAGAGACTGACCCTCTTATAATAAGAAAGGAGTGTCACAGACATTCTCTTCTGGCTCCAATCGCCGCATGGAGTTTGGGACATTTTCTAATGATGGTATTTTCTACTCATTTGGAAATTGGTTGCACTGGAGAGGTTTAAGAAACGCTACTTTAAAAACAATGCTCCATACATTTTAAGTTATCTGCACCTTTATCTTTAACAGCAAGGTTGACATATGATTGGGTGAAATAGTGAATAACATGCTATTTGGCCATGAGCAGGAGTGATTTTTCTGCATAAATCTAATTATATTTCTGTTTCATCAAAAGTAGTCTCTATTTTAAATCATTTGGGACTGATTAACTTGTATCTACCCCAGTACTTGGAACACGCTTGAAGTACTGAACAAATGTGATGATGATTGTAATAATGATTTAGACGAGTCCATGCAAACTGACATTGTTATATATCCCAAACCATGTATTAGCTCAATATATTTTGATCTCTTCCGGTGTCATTCTCAGGGTCTAAAAGCTGGTCACTTGGAACTGACAACTGAAGTTAGTTGTTAGACCTGCCCATGCCTTATAGCCACAGGGCAGGTTTGGCTTCTGAGTTGAAGATGGGGCAGATTTCTTGGGCTCATTTCACTGTTTACAGGACAAGAACCAATGAATTGGCCTACATCAGTTACAGTTCTCTCCCTTAAGTGAATCAATAAAATACTTCCAAATACTTTCTCCCTGAGATGTGCTGAAATCTATACTGTCTGCATCCATACGGTGTTTCTCCGTAAGAAGTGTGATCCTCATCAAGACTGAGCTTTGAATGTGCTTGAATGGACAAAAGGAAATGGAAAGTTGAGGGAAATATTTTGATAATTTTGGGAAACTAACTTTTCCTTTTGAAATAGAGGTTTTTGGGATGCAGATTTGCATTATTAGCTGTAGTACAGGTCAAAGTGGAATTATAAGATTGGAATTATAAGATTAGAGAGCTCTTGAGAGGTCACACACTCTCCATTTCCCTTTCCAGCACTGGATAGTATAAACTCAACCTCTTGTATTTCACAAACCCACGTGGGTAATTTCAGTGTTCAGACATGGAATGAGTGGTCACAATCAATCAGTAATATTTACCGGGCACTTATTGTGTGCGCAGCACTAAACTAAGCAGTTGAGAGAGTACATTACAATCTCCTTACTATTGGCTTCAAAACTGTCCATCACTTTGCCCCCTCCTACCTCAATTCCCTTCTCTCCTACAGCCCAGCCCACATATTCCGCTCCTCTGCTGCTAATTGTGCCTCATTCTCACCTGTCCCGCTGAAATAGCTAAGACTGAAGCAACAGATGGAGAACTTTGAAAGAAAATGTTGTGGGCTTTCTTTCACGTAAGAAGAAGTAGGTAGATTTAGAAGGATGAGAATGATATCTTACATATGCCACTTAGAAAAGGTGATATGTCAACTGTATGAAGGAAAAATTGGAGAGGTTTAAGGGAGAGAAGCAACATTCATGTGCAAAATCTATTGTGAAAGGAATGGAGTTGTGTGGGGGTTTTTATTCTCATTTTATTCTTTTTAATTCTCATCTATCCAAATTATCTAGGACTCAAACTCACCCAGCTTACTCATGCTTCCATTTCTCTGTGCTTTTCATTCATTCAGTCATATTTATTGAGTGCCTTCCTGTGTGCAGAGCACTGTACTAAGCTCTTGGGAAGTACAAGTTGGCAGCATATAGAGATGGTCCCTATCCAACAACGGGCTCACAGTCTAGAAGGGGGGACAGAAAACAAAACAACAAAACATTTAGACAGGTGTCAAAACCGTCAACTGTGCTTGTGCAGAATAGATACGAAGGAATGTTTAAGCAAAGAAAGTTTGAAGACAAGGTGATATTTGCAAAACATCTTGAAAGTCAGACCATATTATGCTTTCAAGGGAATCCAGTCCATATTTTACTCTAAAACTGTCTACTGAATTGGGTCATTTTCACTTAAGGAGAATGAAGAAAATAGAGATTTGACACTGAATAAGTACACTGACTTCATTAATACATGTTCATAAATGTCTATGTAAGGCTAAATCATTTTACAAATGATCATTTCAACTTAGTTCTTAATTTACAGATTGGACATGGTGTCAGTGAACCTGCATAATGACTCTACTATAACTGAGTTTGTTCTGATGGGATTCCCGGTTCCTGAGGAGCTACAGATCATCCTGTTCTTGGTGTTTCTAGCCATCTATCTCTTCACTGTGGTGGGGAACCTGGGAATGGTTCTGCTGATCAGGATGGACTCCCGGCTTCATAACCCCATGTATTACTTTTTGAGTGTCTTGTCTTTCCTGAATGCCTGCTACTCTTCAGTGGTCACCCCCAAGATATTGGTGAATTTTTTAGCGGGGAATAAATCCATCTCTTTTTCTGACTGCGCCGCACAAATGCTTTTCTTCGTAACTTTGGGAACCACTGAGTGTTTTCTTCTGGCTGCTATGGCTTATGATCGCTATGTGGCCATTTCTAATCCTCTGCTCTACATGGCCGTTATGTCACCCAGAATCTATGTGTTGCTCATCATTGGCTCCTATATTGGTGGCCTCCTGCATGGCATCTTACATACATCTGCCACCTTCAGTTTATCCTTCTGTGGTTCCAATGAAATCAGACATTGTTTCTGTGATATTCCCCCACTCTTATCCCTCTCCTGCTCTGATACGCACATCAACGAACTGTTACTCTTTAATGGTGTAAGCGCTATTGAGGTGGTCACCATCCTGATTGTGCTCGTCTCCTATGGCTACATCCTGGCTGCCATCCTGAGGATCCGTTCCACTCAAGGGAGACACAAGGCTTTTTCAACCTGCACCTCCCACCTGGCAGGAGTAACCATATATCACAGTACGATACTCGTCGCGTACGTCAGACCCATTTCAAGCTACACTCTGGAGCATGGCATAATGGCGTCTCTATTTTACACGGTTGTGATTCCCATGATGAATCCCGTAATTTACAGTCTAAGGAACAAGGATGTGAAGGATGCTTTTAAAAAAGTTTTAGAGAAACATTTTCAGTGATGAAACATAAGAGCAATAGACTCCTTACAGGGCAATGACTCTAACAAAGAATTTGGAGTCAGGAGACCTGGGCTCTAATCTCAGTGCCACCACGTATTTGCTGTGTGACATTGGGCCAGTGACTTAACTTCTCAGTGACTCAGTTTTCTCATTTGTAAATTGAGAATTAAATGCCTATTCTTTCACTTCTTTAGATTTTGAACCCCATGTTGGACATGGGCTGTATCTGAACTGATTACATTATATCCACCCCGGTGCTTAAAACATAGTTAACACTCAACAAATGCCATAATATACATTAATATTACAACTAGCCACAACTCACATTAGTAAAATAAATGTTTTAAAACTTATCCATATTCTTGTTATCAATGATCAGAAAACATTTAAATTCCTTTCAACTCACCCATAGTGAATTAACTAATCTGGAAAGGATACTTGTTGTGAATAGGTAACCTGTCTACCAACCTTCTTATATTCATTCAATCATTTATTGAGTACTTACTATGTGCAGAGCACTGTCCTAAGCGCTTAGGAAAGTACAATGCAATAATTAACAGACACATTCCCTGCCCACAATAAGCTTACAGTCTAGAGGGGTGAGACTCTGACATCAATACAGACAAATAAATGCCAGATATGGAATAAGTGCTGTGGGTCTGGGAAGGGGGAAGAACAAAGGGAGCAAGTCAGGGTTCTCAAACACTTAGTGATTCCTATTGTACTCTCCCAAGCACCTAGTACAGTGTTCTGCACAAGGTAAGTGCTCAATAAATATGATTGATTGAATATCCCAAAAGGAATAGCAAAATGACTGGTCTCTTTCTGTACAGTACAGTCACCCCATCTCGTTATTTAGTAATTATAAATGCACTCTCTCCCTCCCTCCAGGCTCGTATCTCCTCCTGCCTTCAGGACATCTCCATCTGGATGTCTGCCCGCCACCTAAAACTCAACATGTCCAAGACTGAACTCCTTGTCTTCCCTCCCAAACCCTGCCCTCTCCCTGTCTTTCCCATCACTGTTGACGGCACTACCATCCTTCCCATCTCACAAGCCCGCAACCTTGGTGTCATCCTCGACTCTGATCTCTCATTCACCCCTCACATCCAAGCCGTCACCAAAACCTGCTGGTCTCTGCTCCGCAACATTGCCAAGATCCGCCCTTTCCTCTCCATCCAAACTGCTACCCTGCTTGTTCTAGCTCTCTTCCTGTCCCGTCTGGATTACTATATCAGCCTCCTCTCCGATCACCCATCCTCCTGTCTCTCCCCACTCCAATCCATACTTCACACCGCTGCCCGGATTGTCTTTGTCCAGAAACGCTCTGGGCATGTTACTCCCCTCCTCAAAAATCTCCAGTGGCTACCAATCAACCTATACATCAGGCAGAAACTCCTCATCCTCAGCTTCAAGGCTCTTCATCATCTCGCCCCCTTCTACCTCACCTCCCTTCTGCCCTTCTCCAGCCCAGCCCACACCCTCCGCTCCTCTGCCGCTAATCTCCTCACCGAGCCTTGTCCTTGCCTGTCCCGCCATCGACTCCCGCCCCACATCATCCTCCTGGCCTGGAATGCCCTCCCTCCCTACATCCACCAAGCTAGCTCTCTTCCTCCCTTCAAGGACCTACTGAGAGCTCACCTCCTCCAGGAGGCCTTCCCAGACTGAGCCTCCTCCTTCCTCTTCCCCCCTCCATCCCCCCCGCCTTACCTCCTTCCCTTCCCCACAGCACCTGTATATAAGTATATGCGTTTGTACGTATTTATTACTCTATTTTACTTGTACATTTTTATTCTATTGATTTTATTTTGTTAATATGTTTTGTTTGTTCTCTGTCTTCTCCTTCTAGACTGTGAGCCCACTGTTGGGTAGGGACAGTCTCTATATGTTGCCAACTTGTACTTCCCAAGTGCTTAGTACAGTGCTCTGCACACAGTAAGCGCTCAATAAATACGATTGAATGAATGAATGAATGCTCTGCACATAATATGATAAATGCAATTGGATGAATAAGCAAATTGGGTTGGACACAGTCCCTGTTCCACATGGGTCTCACAGTCTTAATCCCCATTTTAGAGATTCATTCATTCAATTGTATTGAGTGCTTACTGTGTGCATAGTACTGTACTAAGCGCTTGAGACGTACAAATAGGCAACATATAGATGGTCCCTACCCAACAGCGGGCTCACAGTCTGGAAGGGGGAGACAGACAACAAAAGAAAACATGTAGACAGATGTCAAAACCATCAGAATAAATAGAATTATAGCTATATGCACATCATTAACGAAACAGAGTAGTAAATATGTACAAGTACAATAAATAGAGTAATAAATCTGAACAAATATACAAGTGCTATGAGGAGCGGAAGGAGGTAGGGCGGGGGAGGATGGGGAAGAGGAGAGGTAAAAGGGGGCTCAGTCTGGGAGGGTCTCCTGGAGGAGGTGAGCTCTCAGTAGGGCTTTGAAGGGAGGAAGAGAGCTAGTTTGGGGTATGTGTAAGGAGGGCATTCCAGGCCAGGGGAAGGCCAGGGCCAAGGACGGTGGGACAGGTGAGAACGAGGTACAGTGAGGAGGTTGACAGCGGAGGGTGCGAGCTGGGCTGGAGAAGGAGAGAAGGGAGGTAAGGTTGGAGGGGGTGAGGGGATGGACAGCCTTGAAGCTGAGAGGAGGGGGGGTTTTGCTTGATTTGTAGGTTGACAGGCAACCACTGGAGATTTTCGAGGAGGCGAGTGACATGCCCAGAGCCCATGCCCATACCCAGATGAGGTAACTGAGGCACAGAGAAGTGAAGTGATTTGACCAAGGTGTCACAAGTGGCGGAGGCTGGATTAGAGCCCAGGTGCTTCCAACTACCAGGCTGGTGCTCTATCCAGTAGGTCACAGATTTTTCTGTCAGAACTCACTCTTCTGATGGGTAATTTTGGTTCAGAGCAGTATTTCACTGAGTGTTTTTCATCTTAGGGGAGACATAACAGAATTTATCCCCGTAAAGTTTTAGAGTGCGGAGAGGAAAGAGTTTCTATATTCCCCATCTGAATTCTTCTCTTCTAGAGAAAATGAGCTCCTTGGTGTCAATAGGTTCATGTGCTGGCTACATCTCTTTTTTATATTTAAAGTCCATTCCTGTGAAACATTGCGAGATTTGTACATCAGTGATATTTATTGAGCCCTTACTGTGTGCAGAGCACATTGTTATATATCCCAAACCATCCATTTACCCATATTTTGAGCTTTTCTGTGTGGGTCTGTGTCAGTAGTGACAACTGAAGTCGGTTGTTAGATCTGGCCATGCATTTTAGCACTGTACTAAGTGCTCTGGACACAGAAGAACCGGCGTTCTAATTCTGGTTCCA
The DNA here is from genome assembly GCF_015852505.1 of Tachyglossus aculeatus. NCBI lineage: Eukaryota > Metazoa > Chordata > Mammalia > Monotremata > Tachyglossidae > Tachyglossus > Tachyglossus aculeatus. The sequence goes on along the minus strand of NW_024044863.1, from coordinate 137,451 downwards.
CCACTTATCTGCTGTGTGACCTTAGGCAAGTCACTTAGCTTCTCTGCACCTCAGTTCCCTCATCTTTAAAATGGGGATTGATTCTGTGAGCCCCATGTGAGACATGGATTATGTCCAACCTGCCTAACTTGTAATAATGATAATAATGGTATTTTTTAAGCGCTTACTATGTGCCAAGCACTGTTCTAAGTGCTGGGGTAGATACAAGGTAATCAGTTTGTCCCACATGGGGCTCACAAATTAAATCCCCATTTTACAGATGAGGTAACTGAGGCACAGAGAAGTGAAGCAACTTGCCCAAAGTCACCCAGCTGATAAGTGGCAGAGCTGGGATTAGTACACACAACTCTGACTCCCAACCCTGTGTTCCTGTCACTAAGCCACGCTGCTTCTTGTATCTATCTTGGCACTTAGTACAGTGTCTGGCACAGGGTAAGTACTTAACATATCGCATAAAAAAAGTGGGAGAGTACAAGAGAAATGGGAACAAGTCCTGTCCTCAAGGAGTCCACAATCTACTTACTGTGTGCAAAGCACTGGCTAAATGGAAAGAGCATGGGCTTTGGAGTCCGAAGTCATGGGTTCAAATCCAAGGTCTGCCAATTGTCAGCTGTGTGACTTTAGGCAAGTCACTTCACTTCTCTGGGCCTCAGTTCTCTCATCTGTAAAATGAGGATTAAGACTGTGAGCCCCCTGTGGGATAACATGATCACCTTGCAGCCTCCCCAGTGCTTAGAACAGAGATTTGTACATAGTGAGTGCTTAATAAATGCTACTGTTATTATTATTAAGCACTTCAGATGGGTAAAATTTATTTATATTAATGTCTCTCCTTCTAGATTGTAAGCTTACTGGAGGCAGGGACATATCTACCAACTCTGTTATAGTGTACTCTCTCAAATGCGTAGTACAGTGCACATAGCACTCAATAAATTTCAATGATGATGATAATCAGATGAACTACTTAATTTCACCCCTCTCCATTCTGTATGTCATTCTGTTGCCCAAAAGAGAATTTTCAAATAATAATAATAATTTTGGTATTTGTTAAGAGCTTACTATGTGCAAAGCACTGTTCTAAGTGCTGGGGAGGATACAAGGTGATCAGGTTGTCCCATGTGGAGCTCACAATCTCAATCCCCATTTTACAGTTGAGGTAACTGAGGCACAGAGAAGTGAAGTGACTTGCCCAAAGTCACACAGCTGACAAGCGGTGGAGCCGGGATTTAAACCCATGACCTATGACTCCCAAGCCCGGGCTCTTTCCACTGAGCCATGATGCTTGCATTTATCTCCACTGTTTAACACTCTAGTAGTTACCCACTCCTCTCTGCAGCACCCAGAGACTCTGAAATCATTAGTTTTAAGCCACTAAATTAATTCTCTTCTCCCTACTTATCCACTCTCTTCTCGCACTACACTCCAGCTCACACTCTTCACTCCTCTCAAGCTAACCAACTCACATCCAGCCAAGCTGCCAGTATCCCATGGAACAAGAGAAAGTGTACACAGTGGCTTGTACCTAATATATTACCGGGTTGACCCTCCTGATTTTCAGCCTGAGGAACAAGGATGGTCTTGTCTCTCATACTGCCAACCCTTTCCCCATGCCCTTCCCTCTGGCTGAAACTCCCTCCCACTTCAAATCAGAATGATCCTCTTCCTCATTCTTCTCAGGTTCAAAACCCTCTTGTAATCACATCTTCTCCAAAGAGAGCTTCTCTGTTAATTGCTGTTCCCTTCAGATTAAATCACTCCATCTGCCATCTCAGCAGTTCTGCACTACCTGAGCACTTCTGAGAAGCGGCGTGGCTGAGTGGAAAGAGCACGGGCTTTTGAGTCAGAGGTCATGGGTTCAAATCCTGGCTCCTCCAATTGTCAGCTGTGTGACTTTGGGCAAGTCACTTAACTTCTCTGGGCCTCAGTTACCTCATCGGTAGAATGGGGATTAAGACTGTGAGCCCCCCGTGGGACAACCTGATCACCTTGTAACCTCCCCAGTGCTTAGAACAGTGCTTTTCACATAGTGATAGCTTAACAAATGCTATTATTATTATTATTATTATTATTATTATTATTCTGAATTCACAGTGCCTAAGGGAACTTGTGTACAGATCTTTGAGTGTAACATTCTATTTCCTAAGCCCTAACTCATGCACAAACTCAACTGATCACATTTAAAAAAGTATGATATTTGTTAAGTGCTTACTACATGTCAAGCACTGTACTAAGCCCTGGGGTTGAATCAAAATAATTGGTTTGGACACAGTCCCTTTCCCACATAGGGCTCACAGTCTCAATCCCCATTTTACATATGAGGTAACTGAGGATCAGGGAAGTTAAGTGACTTGCCCAAGGCCACACAACAGATGAGTGGTGGAGCCAGGATTAGAATCCAGATCTTCTGACTCTCAGGTCTCTGCTCTGTCTAACTAGACCACACTGCATCTCTACAGGTCGCATTGCTTCTTTTCTCCTTCTCTGAAATAAGTGTTTCAGTATTTATACAGAGCACTGTCTACTATCATATATTAGTGATAATATATATATTTTAATACAAACGAGGGCATAAAGACATTTAGCATTGCCATTGCTCATCCCTGATGGTTGGGGTTGTACAGTCCCAGATTTAAAAAAGAAGAGGGATCTACACTATTGCCATCACAGAAGTCTGAGCCCAGGGGACCGAATGGCAAATTAATGATCCAATCTGTGGGTCTCCTGAGTTTCGGGACTGTGCTATGAGCCAAGGAGTTTGTCCCCAAGTGATCCTCAATCCAACACAAAAGCATCTGCATTACCCATATAAATCCCTCTAAGGCTGAATCCTCCCAGCAACAGGATTTTAATCATTCTGGAATTTGCATGATTAAAGGCAGGGAGTATTTCTTTGCCATTTTAACACTCTCATCTGATACAGGATGTCTATCAGTGTGAAAGATTTGAGAGAAGAATATTCTGCTCTCCATTTACTGGCTAGGTCTCTGCAGGCAAGTGAAGTGGAGAATCAAACTGCTATCTATTGAATCTGATTACAACCGATAGGCAAAATCCCTCTATTATCATCAATCATATTTATTGAGCGCTTACTATGTGCAGAGCACTGTACTAAGCGCTTATTATGAAAATAAGTGGCTATATTAGGTTTTTTTTTACTTGTGGAGTAGAATTGGATGACAAAAATCAAAGCTACTGAACAGGTGAGGACATTTTGAGTGAAATTAGTATGTGGTTATGTTAACATATATCTGGCTATTTGGACTTCCAAATGCAAGGTTATGCCATCTAAAAAGTTAGAGCAATGTATGTCTTCAGGTGGTTTCTCAGTGAATAAGGGATAAATATGTCATAATCTTCCTAGCTTGGGGTACAGTGGAAAAGAGGCTTTTCTAAATGTTGTCCCTTTCTTTACAAACCATTCCTGGCTGAATCTCAGCAGTGGAAGCCCAGTGAGTGAGCGGGTGTTCCCAGGACACAGTTCCCTACCTGGATTCTGCATTCATTCATTCATTCAATCGTATTTATTGAGCACTTACTGTGTGCAGAGCACTGTACTAAGCGCTTGGAAAGTACAAGTTGGTAACATATAGAGAAAGTCCCTACCCAACAACAGCTCCTTGGAACCATTCTGAACATCACCTGTTCCATAATGCACAATGGAGAAGCACGGTCTAAGACATCTGATGTTTTTTAAATGGAGGAAGATGGAAGAGTCTTATTTACGAGTAAAAATAGTTGAGATCACAGCTAATTATTCAAGAATAATGTTAGTCATCATACCAACCAGTTACCAGGACATATTAATAATGATAATAGTGGTACTAGGCGCTGAGAAGCCTATCAGTCCCTGTCCCACATGGGGCTCACAGTCTTAATTCCCATTTTACAGATAAGGAAACTGAGGTGGTGAAGTGACTTGTCCAAGGTCACACAGCAGACAAGTGGCGGAGCCGGGAGTAGAAGCCAGGTCCTTTTGACTCCTAGCCCCACGATCAATCCACTAGGCCATGCTCCTTCCCTACTTATTGAGCACTCCTGCAATGGAAAGCACTGTGCTTTCTCTGCCCTCCCAGGGGAAGGAACTCTAAATTTTTCAACTACAATTTATTCATTTTAGTCTACTCAAATTACCACATTTTCTCCTCGAGGCTTTATATTACAACTCAGCTTCTTGTGGGTCCCTTACAACTAAGGTATTTTTAGGGTGGTAAAACTTTGGTTCTTTTTGCTTTCTGCCACGGATGCACAGTTATCTATATTAATTAGGCCTGAAGCTGATTTAACAAAAATAATAATAATAAAAATGATAATAATGATAGTAATAATTTCTGCCCTCTGTACATGAGACGACTAGGCTAACTCATAGGGATGTCATAAGGATAATAGGGATGTCAAAAAGACTTAATTAGAGAAAGGAGAATTTATATCTGTCCCTCTTATGTTCAGCATAAGAAATCAAGGGGTGGGCCTGGGTGTTGGTAGACCTGGGTTCTAATCCTAGCTCTGTCCCTTACCTGCTGTGTGATCTTGGGAAAGTCACTTCTCTGTACCTTAGTTCTGTTATCTGCCAAATTGGGGATTCAATATCTGTTCTCTCTCTTTGAGCCCCATGTGAGACCTGGTTATCTTTGCAACCATGGCAATGCTTAGTACAGTGTTTGTCACATAGTGAATGCTTAACAAATACTATTATTATTGTTATTACCCTTGTGTGCATAGTCAAGGGACACCATTTAACACCATGACTGGCGTGTGTTTGGGGCAGGGGGGTGGACACACACTCCTGGAGATTCTCCCAAATGCTGATTCCCATTGCTCTGTCTGCCAGTTGATCTTTCTTATTTGTACCTGAGAGATCCACACTATCAAAGATCGGAGTCAGAAGTCCTGGGTTCTAATCCTGGCTCCACCACTTAGCTGTGTGACGTTGGGCAAGTTACTTGACTTGTCTGTTCCTCTGTGACCTCATCTGTAGAACGGGGATGAAGACTGTGAGCCCCACATGGGACAACCTGATGATCTTGTATCTACCCCAGAGCTTAGAACAGTGCTTGGCACATAGTAAGCACTTAACAAATACCAACATTATTATTATTATTGGAGTAGGCAGCAGGACATGTGGCTTCTATCCTTGGAATGGCCGCCTCTCTCTAATCGAGAATTAATTGGGAAGAGATTGGGCATGAGTGGTTGCTTTCTCCTCCATAGTTCCTAAACCGCTCCACAGTGGAGAGTAGGACTCAGTTATAATAGAAAAATAGGACTGGTTTTCATGACCACAAAATAACTTTGGTTTCTGATTCAGGTTTCTTTCAAACTCCACATCCTGAGGTTGCATGGCTGCCTAGGGTATGGTTATGAGTCATCTCAGTGGTTTTATCCTTTGGTTTCCAAACTAGGAAAGAGGTGTTTTGAGTAAGGCTGTGATCCATAGCAACAGTAGTAGCAACTGGAAAACAAAACAAAACCAAAAAATACATCTGGAAGGATATTAGGTAAGTCCTCTGGGCTGAGTGTATCAGTGGAGGCTTGGGGCAAAGCACTCTCTCAGTGAATATCTTCCTCTCTTTTATTGGGATGAAATTGAATAAAGACATTAGGTCACAAAGAGAAAGATTGATATCTTTTATTAATCCAGCCTTTCAAATGGCAAAGTAGGATTAATTTGGATAAGGAAGTTAATAATAATAATAATAATAATAATATTGATAGCATTTATTATGCACTTACTGTGTGCAAAGCACCGTTCTAAGTGCTGGGGAGGTTACAAGGTGATCAGGTTGTCCCAAATGGGGCTCACAGTCTTAATCCCCATTTTACAGATGAGTGAACTGAGGCCCAGAGAAGTTAAGTCACTTGCCCAAAGTCACACAGCTGGCAATTGGCAGAGCCAGGATTTGTTAGTCCCCTTTTGATTCACTTTTGAACCTTGCCATTTCCCTAATCCAAAATTTACTCTGTCTCCCCCTCTAGATTGTAAAGTCTTTGTGGGCAAAAATAATAATAAGAATGACATTTGTTAAGCACTTACTATGTGCCAGGCACCGTACTAAGCGCTGGGGTGGATATACACAAATTAGGTTGGACATAGTCCCTTTATGGGGCTCACGGTCTTCATCCCCATTTTACAGATGAGATAACTGAGGAACAGAGAAGTGAAGTGACTTACCCAAAGCCTCACAGCAGACAAGGGGAGGAGCCAGGATTAGCACCCAAGACCTTCAGGCCCCCAGGCCCATGCTCTATCCACTACCCCATCTGTCTCCTCTATCATGTCTACCAACGATTCTACCAATTATTGTATTGTACTCTTCCAAATACAACTGTACAGTGTTTACCTTTGATTCACTGATGGGCCAGAAAAGTGTCTTTTGCTACTATTGTACTCTACAAAGTACTTCGTTCAGTACATGGCGGTCAAAAGGCACTCAATAAATACCATACTTCTAAGATTCCTATCACTGGAGCACAGGAGACTTGCGTTCAAATCTCAGCTCTGTTACCTTTGCTGTGATCTAGTCACTTATTATCTCTGGGCCTGGGGATTAAACTGAGTCCCAGGTGGGGCAGCAGTTCCATCTTATTATTTGTTAATCTACCTCAGCACTTACACAGTGCTTGGCACATAATAAGTGTTTCACAGATACCCCAATTATAGTTTAATAAATAAGTTTAATAAATGATATGATTGATTATTGTTGATATCATTTTGCGCTCTCAAAGGAAAATCCATTCAAAAATCTGAATACATGGCTGGAAGCAACCATACATCAGTGATTGAGTTCCTGCTTGTGGGTCTGACAGATGGTCCAGAATTGCAGATGCCTCTCTTTGTCCTGTTCTTGATCATCTATCTGGTCACTCTGGTAGGAAATGTATGTATGATCCTATTAATCCAGATCGATGCCACCCTTCACACCCCCATGTACTTCTTTCTGTGTAACCTCGCACTCTGTGATATCTGCTACTCCACTGTCCTGGCCCCGAAAATGCTGATAAATTTCCTTTTGGAACGTAAGTCCAGCTCATTCACTGGCTGTGTCTTTCAGAGTCTCTTTTTTGGCATTTATGTTACTACTGAGGGCTTTCTCTTGGCCGTCATGGCATATGACCGCTACAGAGCGATTGTCAACCCTCTATTGTATACAGCTATCATGACCCAAAAGATATGCTTTCAGCTAGTGCTTGTGTCCTATCTCGGAGGTCTTGCCAATTCACTGACACACACAACTGTATTATTGAGGTTGAATTTTTGCGGACCTAATGTCATCAATCATTTCTTCCGTGATATCCCCGCTCTCCTGAAACTCTCCTGTTCTGACTCCCACTTCAATGAGCTGCTGCTTTTGAGCTTGTCTGGAGTGATTGCAATAGCCACTTTACTTATCATCGTGATCTCTTACATCCGAATTGTCACCGCCATCCTCAGGATCGGCTCGGTCAAGGGGAGATACAAAACCTTCTCCACTTGTGCCTCCCACCTGACAGCTGTGATCTTGTTCTACAGCTCGCTGTCATTCAGCTACATTCAGCCCAGTTCCCAGTATTCCCTGGAGCAAGAGAAAGCATCTGCAGTGGTTAACACCCTGGTCATCCCCATGCTAAACCCCCTGATTTACAGCCTGAGGAACAAGGATGTGAAGGAGGCTATGAAAAGGTCAATAAAGTGGAAAAACTGCCACCACTAATTTCATCAAAACCTCCTTTAAGCAAAGCCAATAGTCCTTGTCCCACCCAGAACTCACAGTCTAAATAGGAGGGAGAACAGGTATTGGATCACCATTCTATAGATGAGGAAACTGAGGCACAGATTAGTTGAGTGTCTTCCCCGAGTTTACACATCAGGCAAGTGGCAGAGCTGGGATTAATAATAATAATAATAATAATAATAATAATAATAATAATAATAATAATGGCATTTGTTTAGAGCTTACTATGTGCAAAGCACTGTTCTAAGCGCTTGGGGGGATAGAAGGTGATTAGGTTGTCCCACGTGGATTACAGCTTTGTCCTCTGACTCTCTGGCCTGTGTTCTTTTTGCTAGACCGCACTGATTCTCTAGTGAACAATAAATGGATGACAGTGAACAATAAGTGAATAAGAATAGTAAGACAGATGTTCATAGTAAGAAGGCAAAAAAAAATCATAGAAGAGCTCTAGGGTAAAATTGTTTCTGTGAAAACAAGGCTATATAAAGTACAAATTAATGGGTGAACATCTCCAAGATATTAAATCCAACATTTTTCAGATAATTTCCCGTGAAAACTGTGAAATGTAAGGTCCTCTTCCAGATTGCAAACTCTTCGTTGGCAGGGAATATGTCTACTACCTCTGTTGCATTGTACTTTTCCAAGGACTTCATAGAATGCTGTGCACACACTTATTTTATTTTGTTAATATGTTTGGTTTTGTTCTCTGTCTCCCCCTTCTAGCCTGTGAGCCCACTGTTGGGTAGGGACTGTCTCTATGTGTTGCCAACTTGTACTTCCAAGCGCTTAGTACAGTGCTCTGCACACTGTAAGCGCTCAATAAATACGAATGATTGCATATAGGTCTAATTCTATTTGTTCTGACTATTTTGACACCTATTTACATGTTTTGTTTTGTTGTCTGTCTCCCCCTTCTAGACTGTGAGCCCATTGTTGGGTAGGGACCATCTCTATATGCTACCGACTTGTACTTCCCAAGCGCTTAGTATAGTGCTCTGCACACAGTAAGCTCTCAATAAATACGATTGAATGAATGAATGAAGTGCTCAATATATAACATTGATCGATTGATCTCCATAACAAAATATTCTCACAATGTTTCTGCTTTATGATCACTTTGCTCTCTATTATATATTTGGGATTTTAGAAATGCGGTTAGTGTTCTAGAACCAAAGTCCTGCTATTTCCTGTTAGCTATGGCTCTTTCCATCACTTTATCTTGAATTATGTAGAGAACTCTTGTCCAGCTTTGTGCCAAAAAGGGATTGGGTGGCCACCCTCTACATGGTGTAACCCGAACTTCCCAAAGTACCTCACAGCACCAAAGGCGGAATTTATGGCTGAAGGCCCTTCTCGGGGCAGGCCAAGGGAATTTGCACTTTACAAGGCCACTGATGGAGCTCGGGGGTCGGAGGACTTTATGATGTATGAATCTATTGGGAAGGGGCTCCAAACTGCCCAATGAACACATATAAACCTTACACCAAATCAAATGTTTGGTGTAACTTTCTCCTAACTTCTCTCTTCACTACTTTGTCCTTCCCTCACTTTTTTTCCTCAGTCCTTCCCTTCACTTCTCTGTCTCTCCATTTCTCTCTCCCTACCATTGATTCCTTCAGCTCTGTTCCTCCTTCTTCCACCAGAAGGAGCTTGGAACCAGTGTAGTTTCTGTGGGCGAAACTTCAGGTTTCTTGACAGTACAGGCAAGAAGCAATGACAGAAAGCAGCAGGCAAGACTGAGTCAGCTTCTTCCTTAGATTGGAAGTTGATAGAGAGCAGAGATAATGTGTTTCACTCCCTTTGTGTAGTTGTATGCTCAATAAATATCTTTTGATACTTTTCAGACTGATGTCAGACTTTATTTGCACTCCTGTTTTAGGGCATATATTGGACTGTAGGTTTAGGCTGTTTGAATACATTTTTGAAACAGCAGGAACATAAGGAGTAGGGAGATCCTTATTTGGATCCAACAGCTTTGGAACTGAAGGACCCCCACCTAGGAGTCAGGGAACCTGAGTTCTAATCCCAGCTCCCCACTTACCTGCTGTGCAGTGTTAAGCAAGTCACTTAACTTCTCTGAACCTCAGTTTCCTCATCTATAAAATGGAGATTAATTACCTGTTCCTTCTCCTACTTAAACTGTATGCCCTAGGAAACACAGGAACTATGATCTGATTGTGTCGCGCCCACTCCAGAGCTTAGTACAGTGCTTGACACAGAGTAAACACTTAACAAGTACCCCAATTATTATTATTATTGTTATTATTATTTTTCTTAAAGGAAAGTGTCCAGGGAGGTGGTGCAGGTAGGGGGTTGGATGGAGAGGATGAGTTTGGGATGCTGAGATAACCCCAAACCCCAGAATTCTGAGTGTAGTTACACACTTCCAAGTGGGCTGGACTAATATGCCATAGCTTGACAGGAAAGAGGCCACATAGGTAAATTTTAAGGGACCTAGAGCAGCTAAATTTGCTCTTTTAAGAGATAACACTCAAACTCTGATGTCTTTTGGCACCCTCAAAAAGGAACCAAAACTTATTTTTAAAATTATGTCAAGGATATGGTTGAAGAGGGAAAGAAAGGCCACAATCAGGGAGTAAGGGCAGTAATAATCAATCAAGTAATAGTATTGAGAGCCTGCTGGGTGTAAAGTGCTATATTAAGCATGTGGAATAGAACAGAGGAGTTTGAAGACAGAATCCTTACCCTTAGGGTGCTTAGAGTCTAATGAGGGAGCACATTCATAGAAAGAAGGGGCATGGTCAGAGCAGGGAAAGAAGGGAGGAAAGGAGTCTGTTCCGGGTGTGGATTTGGCAAGCTTCCCTTCCTTCTGGTCCCACCAACTGCTTTCACACTGTCCCCACCCCTGGGAGAGTGAAGTAGAAGGCACAAGGGGAGCAGGAATAGGATTAAGAGTGGAGCAGGAGACAGCAAAATTAATTAATTCATTCAATTGTATTTATTGAGCACTTACAGTGTGCAGAGCACTGTACTAAGCGCTTGGCAAGTACAATTCAGCAAAAAGTAGAGATACTCCCTACCCAACAATGGGCTCACAGTCTAGAAGGGGGTAGACAGACAGACATCAAAAGAAGTAAACAGGCATCAATAGAAATAAATAGAATTATAGATATATGCACATCATTAATAAAATAGAATAATAAATATGTACATATATACACAAGTGCTGTGGGGCAGGGAAGGAGGTTGGGCAGAGGGAGGGAGTTGGGGAGATGGGGAGGGGAGAAGGAGTCCCAAGCACTTAGAACAGTGCTCTGCACACCGTAAGCTCTCAATAAATATGATTGAATGAATGAATGAAAGGAGCAAAGGAAAAGCGGGGCTGAGTCTGGGAAGTCCTGCTAGAGGAAGTGAGCTTTCAGTAGGGCTTTGAAGGGCAGGGGAGAGTGATTGTTTGGCTGATTTGAGGAGGGAGGGCATTCCAGGCCAGAAGTAGGATGTGGGCCAGGGGTCGAAGGTGGGACAGGCGAGAACGAGGCCCAGTGAGGAGCTTAGCGGCACCAGAGGTGCGGAGTGTGCGGGCTGAGCTGTAGAAGGAGAGAAGGGAGGTGAGGTAGGAGTGGGTAAGGTGATCCTCAACGTTCCAGAAACCCACTTCCTGACCCAACCTGGGACAGTGGAGCAGCCTGGCATAATGGCTAGAGCACAGACCTGGGTGTCACTTTTCTGCTGTGTGTCTTTGGGCAAGTCACTTCCCTTCTCTGGGTCTCAGCTACCTCAACTGTAAAATGGGGATGGAGACTATGAGCCCCATGTGGGACAGGGACATTGTCGAACCCAATTTCATTTGTATTCCACCCCAGCACTTAGTACAGTGCCTGGCCATAGTAATCACTTAACAAATACCATAATCATTATTATTATTATTATTATTATTATTATTGCATCACAAGGGCATGTGTGACTTCCCACTAAGTTACCATGGCAAACTTCCAGGGATGAGTCAGGGTGGTTCAGGCAGGTTTGGACCACATCCAGATCTCCTGAAACACAGCGCCAGATGGATCAGACAGAGTTCATTCATTCATTCATTATTCATTCATTCAATCGTATCTACTGAGTGTTTACCATGTGCAGAGCACTGTACTAAGAACTTAGAAAGTACAATCTAGCAATAAAGCAAGACAATCCCTGCCCACAACGGGCAGAACAGGCTGATCATTTTATCGTAATAATGGTTAAAAGAATATCATCTTGTATTTGCATAGTTCTTTCATTTACCAAAGTGCTTTCACATCAAGCATCTCATTTTGTCTATGAAAGACCTCCGAGGTAGGGAGAGGTACCTATTATTATTATTATCAACATTTTAGATATGAAGAAACTGAGGCGTAGAGAGATTGTGACTTTCCGAAGGCCACCCAACAGGCTAGAGGCTGAGCTGGGGACTAATTCCTGTGCGTTCTGGCTCCCAGCCTCGTGCTCTTCCCACTCTTCAAAAACTTCCAGTCGTCGCCCATTTGTTTCCTCATTAAACAGAAACTCCTTATCGCAGGTCATAAGGCACTCAATCAGCTCGACCCCTCCCTATCTAACCTAACTCAATTCCTAATACAACCCAACTTGGGAATTTCTCTCCTCAAATGTCAACCTACTTCATGTTCCTGATCTCATCTCTCTCACCACCGATGCCTTGCCCTACTCCTCCCACTGGCTTGGGACTTCCTTCCTCTTGATATTTGACAGATCACCACTCTCCCCACCTTCAAAGCCCTCCTATAATCTTATCTCCTCCTGACTAACCCCTCATTTCCCCACCCTGGTCACCCAAATGTCTGCACTGGCGACGTACTTGGGTCTGTACACCTTAAGCAATTTGATATACACCCTATCTTCAGCCCCGCAGGACTCATGGCCATATTCTTATACTCTGCTTCTTCCCCTTTCTATAATTCATTTTAATGTCTGTCTCTACCACTATATTGTAAGCTTCTTGAGGGCAGGGACCATATCTACCAACTTGGTCATATTCTACTCTCCCAAGAGCTCAGTAAATGCCATTGATTGATGGATGTAGTACAGTCAAGGTTACTTACAGAACTGACTTGAACTTTCAGTTAATTTGAGCGATTCAGTTCAATTTCAGTTTCTATTTCAGTTCAATTTCCGTGAACCTTGAGAAGCAGCATGGCTCAGTGGAAAGAGCCTGGGCTTTGGAGTCAGAGGTCAGGGGTTCAAATCCTGGCTCTGCCAACTGTCAGTTGTGTGACTTTGGGTCACTTCACTTCTCTGTGCCTCAGTTACCTCATCTGTAAAATGGGGATTAAGACTGTGAGCCCCCCATGGGACAACCTGCTCACCTTGTAACCTTCCCAGCGCTTAGAACAGTGCTTTACATGTAGTAAGCGCTTAACATATACTATTATTCTTATTATTCTTATTATTATTGTTATTATTATTATTATTTCATCCCCACTTGAGATAAAATCCATTTTTTATTTGGCTCTCCATGTTATGATGTGGGCTCTCCATGTCCCTGTCCCATGTCCATGTTTATGGGCTCTCCATGTCCCTCTGCCCCTCCGCCAAGCTAGCTCTCTTCCTCCCTTCAAGGCCCTGCTGAGAGCTCACCTCCTCCAGGAGGCCTTCCCAGACTGAGCCCCTTCCTTCCTCTCCCCCTCGTCCCCCTCTCCATCCCCCCATCTTACCTCCTTCCCTTCCACACAGCACCTGTATATATGTATATATGGTTGTACATATTTATTACTCTATTTATTTATTTATTTTACTTGTACATTTCTATCCTATTTATTTTATTCTGTTGGTATGTTTGGTTTTGTTCTCTGTCTCCCCATTTTAGGCTGTGAGCCCACTGTTGGGTAGGGACTGTCTCTATGTGTTGCAAATTTGTACTTCCTAAGCGCTTAGTACAGTGCTCTGCACATAGTAAGCGCTCAATAAATACGATTGATTGATTGATTGATTATGATTTATGTCAAAGTTTATCATTGATGAAATAGACTTCTTGAAGCTACACCAGACTGGGACCGATGAAAAAGCTTTTTCTGGGAATAGGAAACGAATCACTAAAATAAGAAAGGAAAATATCAACCACCAGAGCATTTCCACACTCCAGAGAGGACACATGCCATCAGAAATCCCACAGGATATTTTAATGAAGCAGATTTAGGTTCTGAGCTAGGATTCAGAGCTCCGAAGGGCTTAAGGGACTGTGTCCCCAAATGCCACTACATCCAATATTAAGAGAACCCATGGAGTTAACTCATGGCAGAACTGTCGGCCTCAGGAAGAGGTTTCCACGCAAGGCTCAGAATCTAAGGATTTATGCACTTTGGAAATTACTGTCTACTTTTGGTGTTATTCTTACATTGCGTATTTACTGTCCTATTTAGGCAATTTAAAGGTGAAATGACCTTTCTAGAATTTAATTTTCCAATTTTGCTCCAGACTAAATAACAGACTAAAGTGCAATGAAAGAAGTCGTGATGCTCACTGGCTATAACACTCAATACAGGTATGGGTACTTAAGGACCATCTTGCAGATATGTCCTAAAGTTACTTTATATAGGAGAGTGATTTTATTGTATGAGTTATTTTAATATTCAGACACTTATGCAACTTTTTAAAAATGATTTATTCAGACAAGTTACTGAAATTTGTGCTATTTTGAGTACTCAGCAAATTTTTGCAGCAAGTGTCTGAGACATTGTAAGAAACCAACCATATGTTTAATGAATTTATGTATTTGTACGTTCTTTTGAAAAACTTGTGACCATAGAGTGACAAAAATATTTAGCCCTATGCATATACAAGAATGATTTACATTTTTCAAATTCATTACTGCTTTTCTGTACTTGACCACAGGATGAATAACTACTGATTGAAGATAAGCGCAATTGAGAGATTTCTGATTTTATCTTGCCAGTTGTTACATCAATAGATGGTAGTTTTCAAAAATTATTTTACTATTGTAATAGCTATTAAAATGCAAATATTTCAGTGTTTCGGTAAAACATGGCTCTATGCTTAAACTTCACTTATTTGGGGCCTTTATGAGAGATCTGTGATTTGCTATGCCAACACTCATCATTTTTTTTTGTTTCAATTTTCCTTCAATCCAAATAGCTTTATGCTAAAGGGGAAAGAAAGATTATAGAGGTTGCTTTAAAATCAATTGCCTTTACTTTTCTATAAGTACAACCTTATTTATTGAACAGAGATTTTCTTAGAGGCCTACAGGCCATAGTTTTTAAACACTTGATATCCACCTCATCCTCAGGCCCTTATCACATGTTCATATTCATTTCATATTCATACTGTATTTTAATGTCCATCTCTCCCTCTAGACTAAGTTCCTTGTGGGCGGTGTGTGTCTACCAACTCTGTTGTATTGTACTATCCCAAGTGCTTAGTACAGTACTTTGTGCATAGTAAATGCTTAATAAATACCATTGACTGATTGATTCTAGACCTCTACAGTTCACCAAGTTCTAAAGTTTTGAAGACCTCTGTCCATTTATAATAATAATAATGGCATTTATTAAGCACTTACTATGTGCAAAACACTGTTCTAAGAGCTGATCCACAACACTTTCACTTGCCTGTGAAACTGCTAAAAAATGTATTTCTTTTAAGTTTTAGAGTGCTCAGATCAGAAACTTGAGAGTTGGTGTATGTCTGATTCTAAGTGGAGAAGAAGAAATACAAACAAGTTTAGAAATAAAATTTCTTTTTTAATTTATAGATGGTGATCTGAATTTGAGCAGAAATCAGCAATCACTAGGGTTTAGCATTTTAGAACAAAGGTACAAGAAGGAAATGTGTAAAGTTCACAATTAATTAGAGCCATTTGTTTATGATGCTCCAAGATGAATAACCCAACGCTTGAAACCCTTGCGTCAATGTTGAGAAAAAACATTCCAACTTGTAAGTCTTTTTGATTGTCAGGATACACCTCTGAAGCAGGCAAACCCAGAAAGTTATGTATTTCTCATCTGTGGATATCTTTAGAAAAAGAAAAGATCATCTGATCTGGATGGTTAATTCATTCATCTTTTTGGAGGCCTTCACCAACCAATTGCTAATCACCCTATTTTATACTTCCCTGTCACAGCAGTTCTTCTGCATCATCCAGGCCTTTAAGGACTCATCAGAGTATTTATGTACCATATTTCATGTACTTGGCTTAGTGGAAAGAGCACAGCCTTGGGAGTCAGAGGTCGTGGGTTCTAATCCCCATCTCTCCCATCTCTCAGTTACCTCATCTTTAAAATGAGGATTAAGACTGTAAGCCCCACGTGGTAGAACCTGATTAGCTTGTGTATCTACCCCAGCACTTAGGATGGTGCTTGGCACTTAGTAAGTGCTTAACAAATACCATCATCATTATTACTATTACTCAGTCCTACCTGAATTTTATTTTAGTGCATGTCTCTCCTTAGACCGTGAGCCCCACTTGGGATAGAGACTGTACCAACTTGATTACTTCGTATAATGCTTGTGACATACAAATTCCTTAACAGTACTATTATTTTTATGAAAGCCACGGATATTTAAAGGTAAATTCCAGTTCCGGTTTTCTGTTCTTACTAAGAAACTTCTATTTTATATCTATAGTCAGGTGAATTTTTTTAAAAAACTATTTCAAAATAGTATTAAGGTGACTGTGCGCCCTGGACTGGTTAGAACAAAGCCAGAACTTCCATCTTTTCAGACATCTGAAGTGAGGATAGGGTCACTGACTCAGATTTCTTTCTAAGCAAACGTTTCTGGGAAATTTGCTCAAGAACAGATTTCTAATTTACTCAGAACAATACTTGTCAATTTTGTTTTAAGTCAAGTCATATTTTGTTACTTATAAGCAACCTTAAATAAGCTTTAGAAATAAACTTATTGCAGTGATTCAGTGGATAAGACAAATCACAAGAGTCCTGATGGTTATCGCTTTACATTTGCCAGTTTTTGACATAGTAAAACTCATTTGAGTTTTTTAAAACCTCTACTAACGTGATCCAATTTTGCCCACTGGATCTTTTGGCTTTATTAGGACACTCAAAATCTTCTTTTAAGCTTTTGAACAAACATTTCTTTTAAGTGGTTGAGTGCCCTCTATTTTGTTAGAAAGATGTATAAGTTTCACACTTGGGGTAGTCTGAGACAAAGCTATCAAAACTTAGAATCTCTTCCACAGAACTTCATTTGCTCTTCAACTCTCCTCCAAATTTGAGAGCCAAGTTTAATTTGACGTTTATTTCTTTTAATACATTTAGTCCCTGAAAAATGAACTGCTTTCATCTTTACCATTTTGACCAGCTTCTAGACTCCTTTTTTTGTCTTTTAGCATTAAAAAGGAAATCGTGGACTATCAGGAGTTTCTGTTTACTCTTATGCCCCTGGAAAATTAAACCCATCTGATATTTAGACTTACAGATGAACATTTTTATGTCATGCTTCCAGTTTCAAGAACAGAAGTATGGGGGACAAGGATGGATAATCTGAACTTCAACCCTGAAGAGTGAAGTAGTAGACTTCTCCAAAATGTTGGATAAAAATAGTTTAAATCTAGCATAACTGCTTGAAAGAAGAACAGTGAGGATCAAATGAATAAAGACAAAGAGATGGGTGAAAGGAAAACAAAACTAAGGAGTTTTTAATGTGAATGTCTTTAAAAGACTCCCTCGGTATACATATGTGTACATATGTGTATATATGCATATATACATATATATATATATGTGTATTTCACAAGCAATTTATCTGTAACTGTCTATAAATGTTAATGATACATCTTTCTATTGTAGGGGTTTGTAAAAATATAAGGGATTTTCTAACTGACTAATACGTTAAATGGCTGTAGGAAATCACACTACAGTTACTGAATTCATTCTTGTGGGATTGACAGATCGTCCAGAGCTTCAAGTCACTCTTTTTATGCTCTTCCTAGCTATCTATTTTGTTACATTGGTAGGGAATATTGGAATGATTATTTTAATCCAGGTTGATTCCCGCCTTCAAACCACTATGTACTTTTTCCTCAGTAACTTGTCCTTCTTAGATCTTTGTTATGCCACAGTCTTTGCTCCAAAAATGCTGGTAAACTACTTGTCAGAGACTAAAACCATTTCCTTTGCCGGATGCATTGCTCAATGTTTCCTCTTCATCATGTATGTATCCTCCGAGAGCATCCTGCTGGCTGTCATGGCATTTGATCGATACATGGCAATCTGCAACCCACTGCTTTACAACATCATTGTGACCAAGAAGCTCTCTGTCAATCTTGTGGTTGGGTCCTATCTCAGAGGAATCATAAACTCACTGTCACACACAGGGAGCTTGCTGAGATTGCCTTTCTGCGGCCCCAGTGTTGTGAACCATTACTTTTGTGATGTTCCTCCGCTGCTGAAGCTCTCCTGTGCTGATACTCATATTAATGAGATCCTCCTTTTCACCCTCTCTGGGATTCTAGCTATCATCACCTTTCTGTTCATCATCATCTCCTACATCTTCATCGTGGCTACCATACTGAGGGTCCCCTCTACTGAGGGGAGACAGAAAGCTTTTTCCACTTGTGCCTCCCATCTGACAGCCGTGACCTTGTTTTACAGCTCAGCTAGCTTTAGCTATGTCCAGCCAACATCTCTGCATTCTCTGGATCAGGAGAAAGTAGTGGCCGTATTTTACACCTTGGTAATTTCCATGTTGAATCCGCTGATATACAGCCTGAGGAACAAAGATGTGAAGGAGGCCTTGAAGAAAGTCATGACTTGAAAAAATTACTTCCATGGGTGATTTTGACAAGTGAGAGGGAGAAAATAACTTCTTGTGAGAGGCCCAAAAATGAAACATGGCACAATGGTGTGATACTTGGCAAAGTGCTTTCTTTGAAATTCTTATACGTTTGTGAAGTAGTAACGCTCACACCCAGCGTTTAAATGGGGTGCAAATGGGTAGCAAAAAGAATATGTATTTATATAGGTATATATAAAGATATTACATTTTACAGCTATAAGATATTCAATATATTGCTGTGCCAATGACTAATTGGTGACTAATGACTAATATAAAAACATGAGACATGAGTCTTTTTTCATGGGACACTACATACAATAATGATAATAACTAATAATTGTGGTATTTATTTAGTCCATACTATGTGCCAAGCACTGATCTAAGTGCTGGGGTAGATACTGTGCAATCAGGTTGTCCCATGCAGGGCTCACACTTTTAATTCCCATTTTACAGATGAGGTAACTCAACTACAAAGAAGTTAAGTGACTTGCCCAAGGTCACACAGCATACAAGTGGCAGAGCCGGTATTAGAACCCACATCCTCTGACTCCCCAGGCCATGCTCTTTCCACTAAGCCACATCCAGTCTAGACTGTGAGCTTGTTGGGGCAGAGAATGTGTCTGATGCTACACTGTACTCTCCCAAGTGCTTTGCATACAGTAAGTGCTCAATAAATATGATTTGTAATAATAATAATAATAATGATGATGTTCCAAATATATTTTATGGCTTGACAATAAATAAAGATTTGAGGATTAAAGATGTATTTTGTCACATTGCATTCATTATTAACATATGTGTACGACAACAAGATTATTTACTGAGAGCTATGGAAGAAACAATTGCCTTTTCCAAAAATAGCTTTGCCCATGTGAGGAGATTGGAAGACAGCGGAATATTGAACTAGCTGGTGAAAGATCTTAATTGAATCAGAATCACAGCTAATTTTTCATCATCATCATTGTCATCCACTTGTATTGAGACATCAGTGTGTGCATGGACTATAAATTGATTACAATATTAAGAAGTAGAAAGAAAACAGAAAAATGAGAACAAAGGTTCTAATGCTATTAAATGTTATCACACCAAATACTTGATGCTTTGTATTTGTTAATTGCCAAAGTTATTCACCAAATTCTTTAAATTTGGGATAATGAATTCATATTGCCCTTGTGTAATTCTTGATTTCTATTCTCTCACTACCATTTATGGTACAGTAATCAATTTATGTTTACTGCATCCCTCTAGGTTTGTAAGCACCTCAAGGAATGGGATTGCTTCTTTTACTTCTTTTTCATGTTCCTCACTAGAAATGAACAAATCAATAAATAAATACGTAGTTGCTGAAGTGGTCGATGGAATGACTCCAATCGACCTAGTTGACCACCTAGAGAAGCAGCATAGCTCAGTGGAAAGAGCATGGGCTTGGGAGTCAGAGGTCAGGAGTTCTAATCCCGGCTCCACCGCTTGTCAGCTGTGTGGTTTTGGGCAAGTCACTTAACTTCTCTGCGCCTCAGTTACCTCATCTGTAAAATGGGGATTAAGACTGTGAGCCCCACGTGGGACAATCTGATCACTTTGTATCCTCCCCAGCGCTTAGAACACTGCTTTGCACATAGTAAGCGCTTAACAAATGTCACCATCATTATTATTATTACTGTGTGCAATTCATTTTACTAAGCAGAATCCAACAGAAGCAAGCATACATTCCCTATTCTCAAGCAGCTTACACTCTAATGGGGGTAGAAAGACACAAATAGCTTTACACACATGAGGAAGAAGAAACTGGAAAGACAGATATTTTGAAAAGCATTTACAGTATCTAAATTAATAGGAACAGAAGTACCATGGGTGGTTCTGGTTGTATAAGTGCTGTGAAATAGTGAAAAAGTGCTGAGGGGTGGTAGTTGGGAAAATGTGAAATAACTGAGAAAGTTAGCATTCAGTATGTCTTTTGGAGGGACTGACTTTTAAGGAAGACGATGAAGAAGGGGAAGGCCATGGTTTGGTGCAGTCCTTTAGGAACAGTGTTTCGGTCAAGAGGAGGTGACACGAGCAATGGATTGGACTAGTGGCCGACAAGAAGTTAGAAGATTTCCTTGGACTGTATAGGTATAACACGAGTAAGCTGGAGTGTAACAAGAGAAAGGAGCAGAAAGCTACGAAGGAGTCAGATATGGGAGAGCTTTGAAACACTGGATAGAAGATTTTGTTTTTTGCAAGAACAAACAGGTGGTTATGGGAGAGTTTTGAGGAGGGAAATTGTTTTCCAATGACCATTTTGAAATGATGATCCAAAATGCTATTTGAAGTATGGACTGAAAGAAAGAACTGCTGGAAGCAGGAAGTCCAGTAGGATGGCTGTTTCAGTAGTTCATGGGGCCACAGTGATCCAAGTATCATGGCATAGAACCAGGGTGGTGATGGTGGGAGTGGTGGTTAGAAGGGTGGTGAAAAAGTGATACACTGGCAGTGGAGTATTAGACACCCAGAGAGGGAAAGTGAAAGGGAATTAGCCTGTGCTTACTGAGGTCAAGTAGGGAAAAACAATCATTATTAGCCTTTCTAGGTTTGAAGGCCAAATGACTCGACTTAGATTAACATAGTTTGGACACATAATCAGGAGGATTAATTCTCTGGAGAAGACACTAATGCTAGGAAGAGTCCAGGGAAAAGGTGGAAGAGGCAGACTGGCAACTAGATGGATAGAGACCATAACAACGATAATGGAAGAACAATTAGAAAGGTTGTGGACTATGGCAGAGGACAGGATGTTCTGGAGAAAGTATATCCATGAGTCACTATGAACTGGAAATGACTCTATAGCAAATAATAAAGGTTTTGAAAGAAGAGAAGCCTAGAAAGGTTATTGTAGGTAGGAGGAATCTTATGAGGGAGTCAGGTTAAATTGGAAGGGAGATTTTAGGGGAGCCAGTCTGAAGTTGGAAGGAACACAGAGAGTGAATTAGATAAAAATTGAGGGTAAGATCTGAAAAAAACATTAGGAGACAGGGAGGCCCAGAAGGGGTAGACTACAACTTGCCCAAATTGAGTGGGGAAGAGAGTCAAGAGACATAGTCTCCACTACTTGTGGAGGGTACAGTTCACCTTCCCAGAAACTGGGACTCCTCTTTGTGCTGAAACAGTGAAAAAAATGATATGAACTTAAGACTATTTGATAAGAAATATAGAAGTTAAATACTGAAATGGGAGGAAAGTAGGGTGATGGAAATGAGGAAAGATCTGTAAAAACTTCCAGAAGGAATGCATCCTGGGAAAATATTATGGCATACCTTTGTGAAACAAACCATCATAACCTCATAACAATCTATCCTCAAAAGACCTAGAGGATTTGGAGATTTAATGATCCTCTTATTTAAATTACTGTTCTGTTTTTTGAAGACACTCCTGGGACACTGTTCTCAAGTGAAACTGAAGAAAATATAAACACAGCCTTGCTATTCAAAAGCATCCTTTGGGAGGACAAAAGTTAAGATATCTTTTTCGACTCTGTGCAGAATGTGTGCTCATTTTAGCCTTTAACTTAATGGGGGAAAAAGTTGAGATATTTTCTTTCACCAGATAGCAAGTATTTCAACATTTACTAACATTTAAAATTGAGACATCCTGATATGCTTCGATGAGGGCCTACAGAGGTCTGAAAATGCCCCACTCCCTACTGGAGGCGGAACTAAGGGCAAGGGAATGTAGGTAACATTTTTGCAAGATCTGCTGCCTGGAAACTGCATTTTCCACATCAGAGGCCTCCATTTCCAAGAATCCTCTTGGAAGGAAACCCAATGAGTAAGTCAGGCAGTCATCAAATTTATGAAAGGGAACTCTTGCTCTGTCAGTTCCCGCCAGAAAGGTCATACTCTGGCAGCTTCTCCAGGTGACCTACTTCATGCCCTGACCTGTAAGTACACACACTGCCTGGACAGCTAAGTTTCTTTTTGTATTAATGATAGTCTACATAAATAGTGAATTTTATATATCTAGTGCAGCGTAAGCATGCTGATCTAGTTTAACTTTCCCCCTTTTACCTTCCTCTGAGGATTAAGCCAAATATCTGTGTTGTGAGGGCTGAGTGATGAATGTACAGAGGTACCTAGATTTTTACTCTGGTTGCTTCACCTCTAGCTCTGATAGAACAATTCATTCATTCATTCAATCATATTTATTGAGAGCTTACTGTGTGCAGAGCACTGTACTAAGCGCTTGGGAAGTACAATTTGGCAACATATAGAGACGGTCCCTACCCAACAGTGGGCTCACAGTCTAGAAGGGGAAGTTTCACTAGAAGTTTCACTGATGCTCAGTGGATGGTATTTGCAGCTTTGTGATTTCTAAACTTGATCTTAGACAACACAAAAAACCCATTTTATAAACAGTAGCAATAATAATAGTAATAATAATGGTATTTGTTCATTCATTCATTCAATCTTATTTATTGAGCGCTTACTGTGTGCAGAGCACTGTACTAAGTGCTTGAATAATAATAATAATGGCACTTATTAAGTGCTTACTGTGTGCAAAGCACTGTTCTAAGTGCTGGGGGAGATACAAGGTAATCAGATTGTCCCACGTGGGGCTCACAGTCTTCATCCCAATTTTACAGAAGAGGGAACTGAGGCCCAAAGAAGTTAAGTGACTTGCCCAAAGTCACACAGCTGAGAAGTGGCAGAGCCAGAGTTCGAACCCATGACCTCCGACTCCAAAAGTTCTTACTGTGTGCCAGGCACTTTACTAAGCACTGGGGTGGATACAAGCAAATCAGGCTGGACATAGTCCCTGTTCCATGTGAGGTCACAGTCTCACTCCTGATTTTTCAGATGAGGTTACCAAGGCTCAGAGAAGTTAAATGACTTGCCCAAGGTCACACAGCAGACAAGTAGTGAAGTTGGCATTAGAACCCATGTCCTTCTGACTCTAAGGCCCATACTCTAACCACAAGGCCAAGATCAATGGTATTTATTGAGTGCTTACTGTGTGCAGAGCACTGTACTAAGCTCTTGGTAGAGAACAATATCACAGAGTTGGTAAGACATGGTCTCTGCCTACAAGGAGCTTACGGTACATAGAGAGAGACAGACATGAAAATAAATTACAGATATGGATATGTGCTGTGGGGCTGGGCGTGGGGTGAATATGAAGTGTTCTAAGGGCTCAAATCAAAGTGCAAGGATGATGCAGAAGGGAGAGGGAGTAGGGAGGCATCTCGGAGGAGATATGATCTTAATAAGGCTTTGAAGGTGGGGAGAATGATGGTCTGGTCTGTCAAATTTGAAGCGGGAAGGAGTTGGGGTGAAGGAGTTGGCAGTTTGTGGGTGAGGGGTCGTCAATGAGATATAGGAGATGACTGTAGAAGTGGACATGAGTCTCCTTGGACCTTGGAATCACATAAATATTGAGTTGTGATGAACACTTCATTGTACTAATTTTGTTCTTTAAGGCGATAATGATGGGGTCTTCCATCAGAAATAACAGAGAGCTTCATTCCTCATCATCATCAATTATATTTATTGAGCACTTACTATGTGCAGAGCACTGTACTAAGCACTTGGGAAGTACAAATTGGCAACATATAGAGACAGTCCCTACCCAACAGTGGGCTCACAGTCTAAAAGGGGGAGACAGAGAGCAAAACCAAACATACTAACAAAATAAAATAAATAGAATAGATATGTACAAATAAAATAAATAAATAGAGTAAAAAATATGTACAAACATATATACATATACACAGGTGCTGTGGGGAAGGGAAGGAGGTAAGATGGGGGGGATGGAGAGGGGGACGAGGGGGAGAGGAAGGAAGGGGCTCAGTCTGGGAAGGCCTCCTGGAGGAGGTGAGCTCTCAGCAGGGCCTTGAAGTGAGGAAGAGAGCTAGCTTGGCAGATGGGCAGAGGGAGGGCATTCCAGGCCCGGGGAATGACGTGGGCCGGGGGTCGATGGCGGGACAGGCGAGAGCGAGGTACGGTGAGGAGATCAGCGGTGGAGGAGCGGAGGGTGCGGACTGGGCTGTAGAAGGAGAGAAGGGTGGTGAGGTAGGAGGGGGCGAGGTGATGGACAACCTTGAAGCCCAGGGTGAGGAGTTTCTGCCTGCTGCGCAGATTGATTGGTAGCCACTGGAGATTTTTGAGGAGGGGAGTGATATGGCCAGAGCGTTTCTGGACAAAGATAATCCGGGCAGCAGCATGAAGTATGGATTGAAGTGAAGAGAGACACGAGGATGAGAGATCAGAGAGAAGGCTGATGCAGTAGTCCAGACGGGATAGGATGAGAGCTCGAATGAGCAGGGTAGCGGTTGGGATGAAGAGGAAAGGGCGGATCTTGGCAATGTTGTGGAGCTGAGACCGGCAGGTTTTGGTGACGGCTTGGATGTGAGGGGTGGATGAGAGAGCGGAGTCGAGGATGACACCAACGTTGCGGGCTTGTGAGACGGGAAGGATGATAGTGCCATCAACAGAGATGGGAAAGTCAGGGAGAGGGCAAGGTTTGGGAGGGAAGACAAAGAGTTCAGTCTTCGACATGTTGAGCTTTAGGTGGCGGGCAGACATCCAAATGGAGATGTCCTGAAGGCAGGAGGAGATGCGAGCCTGGAGAGAGGGGGAGAGAGCAGGGGCAGAGATGTAGATCTGGGTGTCATCCACGTAGAGATGACAGTTGAAGCCGTGGGAGCGAATGAGGTCACCACGGGAGTGCGTGTAGATCGAGAACAGAAGGGGACCAAGCACTGAACCTTGGGGAACCCCCACAGTAAGAGGATGGGAGGGGGAGGAGGAGCCTGAAAAAGAGACTGAGAAAGAACGACCGGAGAGATAAGAGGAGAACCAGGAAAGGACAGAGTCTGTGAAGCCAAGGTCAGATAGCGTGTTGAGAAGAAGGGGGTGGTCCACAGTGTCAAAGGCAGCTGAGAGGTCGAGGAGGATTAGGACAGAGTAGGAGCCGTTGGATTTGGCAAGCAGGAGGTCATTGGTGACCTTTGAGAGGGCAGTTTCTGTGGAATGTAGGGGATGGAAGCCAGACTGGAGGGGGTCGAGGAGAGAGTTGTTGTTGAGGAATTCTAGGTAGCGAGTGTAGACAACTCATTCAAGGAGTTTGGAAAGGAATGGTAGGAGGGATATGGGACGATAACTAGAAGGTGAGGTGGGGTCAAGCGAGGGTTTTTTTAGGATGGGAGAGACATGGGCATGTTTGAAGGCAGAGGGGAAGGAACCAGTGGAGAGTGAGCGGTTGAAGATGGAAGTTAAGGAGGGGAGAAGGGATGGAGCAAGAGATTTCATGAGATGAGAGGGAATGGGGTCAGAAGCACAGGTGGCCAGAGTAGCACTCGAGAGGAGGGAGGAGAGCTCCTCTGAGGACACTGCTGGGAAGGATGGGAGAGTAGCAGAGAGTGTTGAGAGCCGTGGGGATGGAGAAAGGGCGGAAGAGACTTTGGTGAGGTCGGACCTGATGGATTTAATTTTGTTAATGAAGTAGGAGGCCAGATCGTTGCGGGTGAGGGAAGGAGGAGGTGGAGGAACCGGGGGCCTCAGAAGGGAGTTGAGTGTACGGAAGAGCTGGCGGGGGTGATCAGACTTGATTATAGTGCTAGTAATTTGGCACTATTCACACTCAAACATTGGTATTTCTGAAGCCCATCTTGTCCTTTAAAGTAAATTCAGTGTGGCCTACTGGAAAGAGCACAGACCTGGGAGTGAGAGGGCATGGGTTCTAATATCGGCTCTGCCTCTTATCTGCTGTGACCTTGGGCAAAGCACTAAATTTCTCTGGGCCTCAGTTCCCTCATCTGCAAAACTGGGAATTCACTACCTGTTCTCCTTCCTATTTAGACTTCCTGCCAGCTTGCTGTGGGCAGGGAACATGTTTACCTACTCTGATGTATTGTACACTCAGTGGAAAGAGCACAGCTTTGGAGTCAGAGATCATGGGTTCAAATCCCGGCTCCACCAATTGTCAGTTCTGTGACTTTGGGCAAGTCACTTAACTTCTCTGTGCCTCAGTTACCTCATCTGTAAAATGGGGATTAAGACTGTGAACCCCCTGTGGGACAAACTGATCACCTTGTAACCTCCCCAGCACTTAGAACAGTGCTTTGCACATAGTAAGTGCTTAATAAATGCCATTATTATTATTATTACACTCAGTACAGTGCTCTGTACACAGTCATTGTTCAATATATACCACTGATTGATTAGACTGTGAGCCCCATGTGTGACCTGATTATCATGTGCAGCGTGGCTCAGTGGAAAGAGCATGGGCATGGGAGTCAGAAGTCATGGGTTCTAATCCCGGCTCCGCCACTTGTCAGCTGTGTGACTTTGGGCAGGTCACTTCACTTCTCTGGGCCTCAGTTACCTCATCTGTAAAATGGGGATTAAGAATGTGAGCCCCACGTGGGACAACTTGATCACCTTGTATCCCCCCAGTGCTTAGAACAGTGCTTGGCACATAGTAAGCACTTAACAAATGTCATTATTATTATTATTATTATTATTATTATTATTATTATTATTATTATTATTATTATTATGTGTTTACCCCAGCATTTAGTACAGTGCTTGATGCGTAGTAAGAACTTAAACCAATGCCACAGCTATTATAAATGCAGTTTTCAGCCGGGGTCGAATTTGCACCCAAGGATATTCTACAAACAGAGAAGACCTGGAGCATTGTTTCTGTTCATCCTCAGGCTAGCTCAGGGTGATCTTAAAATGAAGCCTTATTTACTTCATAAAAATCCTTTTTTTCCCCCCCTCAAATTTGATCACCCGATTTTGTTCTTTGGGATGAATAAGTACTTTCCTGCAGCTAAACCCTTCATTGAATACATTGGCTTAATGGAAGCAGTCAACTTCTATATGTGCCCCCTAAATGGTGAGCCTGGTTTAAATGGAGAATCATTTCCCAGAAATTTATGGTTTCTGAGATCACTTGCTCCCAGCTCCCAGGATCACCTAGAGAAATAGATATAGGGAATAAAAGAGGGAGGAAATGTTCTTTGGGATTACCCAGTGCTCAGGGGTCGTGCTGTGGTTAGTCCTTGTGCAGATGGACATTTGGTTGATTCAATCATATTTATTGAGCACTTACTGTGTGCAGAGCACTGTACTAAGTGCTTGGGAAATACAAGTTGGCAACATATTGCATATTGGCAACCAACATATTTGGTTGATAGAAACCCCCAGAATATGGTGGGAAATACATCCCTGTCTCCCCCTTCCCACTACCTCCCTTCATATAATACATTATGGAATGGGATTCCCTGCTTCCTTGGATTTATTTCTGCACAATTTCCCCCTCTTTGAGGTGGTGAACTAGCTATAGACTGTAAGCTCCTTCTGGCAGGATTGTGCCTACCAAATACATTATACTCTGCTTTCCCAAGTGCTTATTATAGTGCTTTGCCTACAGCAAGCACTTGATAAATATCACTGATTGATTAATTTGGGGGCTAGGACTGGGTTCCGTGTGTACTTATAACACTTTTATTGTGGTAAATTTGGTTTCACTCATTTTTATGAGTTATCCCTTTGGATTGTTAATTTGTTACCCCCTGATTGTCAACATTTAGAAACTTTCTACTCTCATCAATCTCAGAAAAGCATGAAAAATCACATTCATGCTTCTTATTTATTTTGTAACTACATTTACCCCAACTTGGAAATTTCACTGGAAAAAGTTACTGGTCAAAATAGAAAACTGCAAGATCAAGGAAGAAGTCTGATGCAAAATGATCTGAGGAGAGGTTAAGAAAAGTGATATAGCTGAGTGGTCCTCAGGGCTCTTTTTTTGTGGAGAACTGCCTCATGTATTGCCTCAGGAGAAGGGTATTGCCCAGTGGATAGAGCAAAGGACCTGGATTCTAATTCTGGCTCCACCACTTGTCTGCTGTGTGACCTTAGCAAGTCACTAAACTTCTCTGCACTTCAGTTACATCATCTGTCAAATGGAGATTTAGACTGTGAGCCCCCCGTGGGACAGGGACTGTGTCCAATCTGATTTTCATGTCTCTACCCCAATGCTTAGTACTGTGCATAGCATATAGTAAATGCTTAACAAATACCATAGGAAAATAAGTACTTCTATTGTTGGGGTAAATTTAATGGTGTTAGTGATAAATGCACAGTAGCTGCTCAGTAGACAATTAAGTACAAAGGAGAAGGCATGGAAGAGCATACACTTAGTCTAGGAGACGATAAAGAGGAAGGAGGAATTGTGGTATTTGTTAAGCGCTTACTGTGTGCCAGGCACTGTACTAAGAGTTGGGGTGGATACAAGCAAATGGGATTGGACGTAGTCCCTGTTCCATGTGGGGCTCACAGTCTCACTATAATAACTATGGTATTTGTTAAGCACTTACTATGTGCTAAGCACTGTTCTAAGCGTTGGGTTAGGTACAAGATAATTAGGTTGTCCCATGTGGAGCTCACAGTCTTAATCCCCAGTTTACAGATGAGGTAGCTGAGACATAGGGAACTTAAGCGGCTTGCCCAATGTCCCACAGCAGACAAGTAGCAGAGCTGGGATTAGAACCCAAGTCCTCTGACTCTGGCTCTTGCCACTATGCCATGCTGCTTCTCTAATTAATTAATCCATCAATCGATGATATTTATTGCTTATTTTGTATAGACTACCATACTAAGTTCTTGGGAGAGAGCTGTACAGTTAGTAGACATGATCCCCACCTCAAGGATCACCTGGTACCCTCCCCAGTACTTGTACATATCTATTCTATTTATTTTATTTTGTTAGTATGTTTGGTTTTGTTCTCTGTCTCCCCCTTTTAGACTGTGAGCCCACTGTTGGATAGGGACTGTCTCTATATGTTGCCAACTTGTACTTCCCAAGCGCTTAGTACAGTGCTCTGCACACAGTAAGCGCTCAATAAATACTATTGATGATGATGATGAAGGAGCTTGGAGTTTAAGAGGTACCCTGAAACCTACTTCCTACAAACAGGTAATAATGCTCTTTTCTCCTTTACTCCCTCTTCCAACTCCAGTCCGTCAATCGATCGAGGTCCAACCTCTTGGTCCAAGATTATCGAGGAATCTTTCAATCCATCAATCAATCAGTTGTATTTATTGAGCACTTTCTGTGTGAAGGGCACTGTACTAAGCAATGGGAGGGTGCAACACACTTTCCAAGCACTCAGTACAGTGCTCTGCACACGGTGAGCACTCAATAAATACGATTGAATGAATGAATGAACAAACAATGTAACAGATGCCTTCTCTGCCCACAATAAGGTTATAGTCTAGAGGGGAATCTTTCCACCATTCCCAGTCACACCAGATGTGGTTCAGGCAATTAACAGTTGCTGGATTGAAACAAAGGGTTATTAAAGGAAGGATAAATCAACTTTAAAAGAAAGGCTAATGAAAGAATGAGGCACGATAGCATGCTGAAAGAAAGAATAGTTTGTGCAGTGCTATTTAGGGAGACTGTAAAGTTCTTCAGGTCAGGGATTGTGTCTCTTTTGTATTCTCCCAAGTGTTTATTTCAATGCTTTGTACAGAATATGTGCTCAGTAAATTTGATCAAGTGATAACTGACAAGACAGTTGTATTCAATGTCATGATTTGGCAAATAAGGTGGAGGGAAAATCCAAGCACTTTTTATCATCCCCTAGAATTTGAGAGAAAGCTCTGGGGAGAGTGTGTTTGCAGGTTTCTGGTATTTCTAATAATAATGATAATAATTATGGTATTTGTTCAGCAGTTACTATGACTATGTGCCCAGCACTGTTCTAAGCGCTGTGGTAGACACAAGGTAATCAAGTTGTCCCACGTCGGGTTTACAGTCATAATCCCCATTTTACAGATCAGGTAACTGAGGCACAGAGAAGTTAAATGCCTTGTCCAATGTCACACAGCAAAGCAAGTGATGGAGCCAGGATTAGAACTCACGTCCTCCGACTCCCAAATATGTGCCCTTGCCATTCATTTCATTCATTCAATCGTATTAAGTGCTTACTGTGTGCAGAGCATTGGACTAAGCGCTAGGGAAGTACAAGTTGGCAACATATAGAGACGGTCCCTACCCAACAACGGGCTCATGGTCCAGAAGGGGGAGACAGACAACAAAAAGAAAACAAGTAGACAGGTGTCAATACCATCAGAATAAATAGAATTATAGCTATATACACTTCATTAATAAAATACTGCTACTGCCACTACTGCAGCTTCTCTTTCTTGGCTTGACGAATATGACCACTCCCTGGCCCACGTCCTCCCCCTGGCCCGGAATGCCCTCCCTCTGCCCATCCGCCAAGCTAGCTCTATTCCTCCCTTCAAAGCCCTACTGAGAGCTCACCTCCTCCAGAAAGCCTTCCCAGACTGAGCCCCCTTTTTCCTCTCCTCCTCCCCATCCTCCCCACCCGACCTCCTTCCCCTCCCCACAACACCTCTATATATGTTTGTACAGATTTATTACTCTATTTATTTTACTTGTACATATTTACTATTCTATTGATTTTGTTAATGATATGCATCTAGCTTTATTTCTATTTATTCTGATGACTTGACACCTGTCCACATGTTTTGTTTTGTTGTCTGTCTCTCCCTTCTAGACTGTGAGCCCATTGTTGGGTAGGGGCCACCTCTGTATGTTGCCAACTTGTACTTCCCAAGCGCTTAGTACAGTGCTCTGCACACAGTAAGCGCTCAATAAATACGATTGAATGAATGAATATAGAACTGGTTAGAACACTGTCCAATTTTCTGCATCTAGGCATTATGAGTAAAGAACAGGTAGACAGATTTTCAGTGAAAAAATATAGCTTAAGCTGACTCGCTTGAATAGCGTGAAGTTTGATTTCACATCTGAAATGCCAGTCCCATAGTACTTATGCACATATACTTTTTTATGTTAATGTCTGTCTCACTCTAGTAAAAGCCACTTGTGGGCAGGAAACATGTCTAGCACCTCTGTTATAGTCTTGTGAGCACTTAATATAGTGTTTTCCGTACACAATAAACACTCAGTAAATACATTGATTGATTGGTTAAAAGCATTTTCTTCTTCCATAATTCCAATTTCTCTAATCTTCTTCTGGCAGAGACTGTAAAAAAACCCAAATCCATGGCTCCAGAGAATATCACAAAAATCACAGAGTTCATTCTTTTGGGGCTGACGGATTGTGCTGAGCTGAAGGTCATCTTTTTTCTGGTGTTCTTAGTAAACTATGCTCTTTCCCTGCTGGGAAACATCGGCATGGTCGTGTTAATTCGAATGGATTCCAAACTGCACACGCCCATGTACTTCTTCCTCAGTTCTTTGTCATTTGTAGATGACTGTTATTCATCAGTATTTGCTCCGCAGATGCTGGCCCACTTCTTTGTTGAAAGAGGAACGATCTCACTCCCCGCTTGCATTGTACAGTATTTTGTATTTGTCTTGCTGCTCACCACCGAAGGTTGCCTGTTGGCCGTGATGGCCTACAATCGCTACGCGGCCATCGTTAACCCACTGCTTTACATGGCCGTCATGACCAAAAGACTCTGCGTTAGCTTGGTGGTGGGCTCCTACATAGGGGGACTGATTAACTCCCTGACCCACACAATTGGGTTGGCAGGCTTAGCCTTCTGTGGGCCTAATGTCATCAGCCACTTCTTCTGTGATCTGCCGCCGCTGCTGAAGCTCGCGTGTTCAGACACCTCCAGAAACGAGCTGCTGCTTTTGATTTTCTCAGGAGTCATCGCCCTGCTCACCTTTCTGACCATCTTCCTCTCCTACGTCTTCATTGTCACCGCCATCCTGAAGATCCGTTCCGCATCAGGGAGGCGCAGAGCCTTCTCCACCTGCGCCTCCCACCTGACTGCCGTGACACTGTTTTACGGATCCACAAGCTTTAGTTACATCCAGCCCCATTCCCGGTATTCTCTGGAGCAAGAGAAAGTAGTTTCCGTGTTTTACACTCTTGTGATCCCCATGTTGAACCCCCTGATTTACAGTCTGAGAAACAAGGAGGTGAAAGATGCGGTGAAACGAGCAATGGGGTCGAGAAGGTGTTCCTGTTAATTGAATTACGATGGGGTCGAGAAGGTGTTCCTGTTAATTGAATTACGATGATGTCTTTGGCAAATACATATTTCAGATCTGTAAGAGAGGATTGTTTCAAGTTCAGGAAGTTCAGTTCTGCCCTATCTGCAGAGGAGGAGC
Source organism: Tachyglossus aculeatus (assembly GCF_015852505.1). Lineage (NCBI taxonomy): Eukaryota > Metazoa > Chordata > Mammalia > Monotremata > Tachyglossidae > Tachyglossus > Tachyglossus aculeatus. The sequence continues at coordinate 104,806 of NW_024044863.1, read as the reverse complement.
TGAGACTGACCTGAGGAGAGAGGATACTCTTTCTCCACCCCCACAATGCTTCAATACTATTATTATTATTATTATTATTATTATTATTATTATCATTATTATTACCCCCTCCTCAACACCAGCCCATCCACCTCCTGGCAGTCCGAATAATATGAGCCAAAAAGCTGACTTTCCTTTATCTAAATGTGTTTGGGACAACCAGTAGCCTGGAGCCTACGAAGAAGCATAGTCCAACTAGTAGCTGTAGTCTGTACATTCCTTGAGGGCAGTGGCTATGACCACCAACTCTGTTGTAGAAGAAGCAGTGTGGCTCAGAGGAAAGAGCCCGGGCTTTGAAGTCAGAGGTCAGGGGTTCAAATCCCGACTCCACCAGTTGTCAGCTGTGTGACTTTGGGCAAGTCACTTCACTTCTCTGGGCCTCAGTTCCCTCATCTGTAAAATGGGGATTAAGACTGTGAGCCCCCCGTGGGACAACCTAATCACCTTGTAACCTCCCCAGAGCTTAGAACAGTGCTTTGCACATAGTAAGCGCTTAATAAATGCCATCATCATTATTAGAAAAGCAGCATGGCGCAGTGGAAAGAGCTTGGGCTTTGGAGTCATAGGTCATGGCTTCAAATCCCAACTCCATCAGTTGTCAGCTGTGTGACTTTGGGCAAGTCAATTCACTTCTCTGGACCTCAGTTACCACATCTGTAAAATGGGGATTAAGACTGTGAGCTCCCCCCATGGGACAACCTGATCACCTTTTAACCTCCCCAGCGCTTAGTACAGTGATTTGCACATAGTAAGTGCTTAGAAAATGCCATCATCATTATTATTATTATTGTACTCTCCCAAATGCTTATTACAATGCTCTGTACACAGGAGGCACTCAATAAATGCCATCAGTTGATTGATAGTAATAGTACCTACTGAGAGCTCCCTAGGTGCCAGGGGGCAATATAAAATAATAATGATAATAAAAACGATGGCATTTATTAAGCACTTACTACATGCAAAGCACTGTTCTAAGCACTGAGGGGTTACAAGGTGATCAGGTTGTCCCACGTGGTGCTCACAGTCTTAATCCCCAGTTTACAGATGAGTGAACTGAGGCACAGAGAAGTGAAGTGACTTTCCCAAAGTCACACAGCTGACAAGTGGCGGAGCTGGGATTTGAACCCATGACCTCTGACTCCAAAGCCCGGGCTCTTTCCACTGAGCCACGCTGCTTCATGCTCTGTACACAGGGGTCAATCAATAAATACCATCAGTTGATTGACTGATAGCAGTGATAGTACTTACTGAGAGCTCTCTAGGTGCCAGGGGGCAATATAAAATATCCTTATACTCCATTTCCCCTATCTGCAATTTATTTTAATGTCTGTCTTCCCCTGTAGACTGGAAGCTGCTTTTGGGACGGGATCACATCTACAAAGTCTACTATATTGTACTTTCCTAGTGTTTAGTACAGTGCTCTTCACACAGTAAGCACTTAATAAATACCGTGGATTGGTGGCTATACAACAGAATGTTGAGGCACAATGAGTTTCCACTGTAAAAGGGGAGACAGACATAAAAATATTGACAAATAGAATAATCGGAAGAAATGAATGAAAAGAAGCCATGTGGCCTAATGGAAAGAGCATTATCTTCTAGGTCTGGGGGTCAGAGGACCTGGATATTAATCCTTACTCTGCCAATTTTCTACTGTTTGTCCTTGGACAAGTCACTTAACTTCTCTGTGCCTCAGTTCCCTTACCAGCAAAAGGGGGTTTGGTCCCTGTCTTCCCTTCAACTTAGAGAAGCAGCATGGCTCAGTGGAAAGAGCACGGGCTTTGGAGTCAGAGGTCATGGGTTCAAATCCAGGCTCTGCCACTTGTCAGCTGTGTGACTTTGGGCAAGTCACTTCACTTCTCTGTGCCTCAGTAACCTCATCTGTAAAATGGGGATTAAGACTGTGAGCCCCACGTGGGACAATCTGATCACCTTGTAACCTCCCCAGTGCTTAGAAAAGTGCTTTGCACATAGTAAGCGCTTACTAAATGACATCATTATTATTATTATTCGACTTAGATTGTGGAGCTTATCTAGTGTCTATCCCAATGTGCTTAGTACAGTGCCTGGTACATAGTAAGTGCTTAACAAATACATTTATCATTATTATTATCATTATTAACAGTAATAATGATAATAATAATTAATATTCATATGTAAATTCTGAGGATGGGCATAAATAAGTATGAAATGCTAGGAGAACCTAGGTGGCCTGCATGGGCATACTCAGCAATGTTCTTGCTCCCTTGGAAACAGAGCTGGGTGGCCCAGCCAGTCTGCCAGTGTGTTCCTACTGTGGTGAGACCCTAATAATATTTATTATTACCGTGGTATTACATTTCTCCGCCCTCAGTAAGTGCTGAATAAATACTATTGATTTATTGACTGAATGAATGCTCATTTTATGACATGCAATTAGATTGTTTTGTTAAATTCATGATTTGTGAGGTACTGGGAAAATAATTACTCTGAATTAGGGGTCTGATAGAGGAACTTGATAACAGTCATATTTAACACAATGAATTTTATTTTGGATTCAAACTCTTCTTTAAGGAACACGTTCCTCAATCTTTCTCTACAGAATATCATCAGTGTACCTTTTATTTACTGGTAGATGGACTGGTGTCATTGGTATTATTCACTGAACACCTACTCTGTTTTCTAGGTGCTTGGGAACGTACAGAAATAAATGGGAAAGCTCTTGCCATGAGGAAATTTCAATCATGAACCATTCTTCCTGTGAAAGACATGGTTCTTTATCCAATCCCCACTTAATCAATCAATGGTATTTATTGAGAACATGCTGTATGAAAAAAAAAGCGCCTGCACATGAGAATTGAAAGAAAACTGAACCCAAAACACAGAAGCTCATGCTTCTCTGTAAGGGAACAAAGACAATAATCAATATTATTCCTTTTAGTAGTGGTAATAGCATTTATTGAGAGTCCACTGAGTGCTGAACGATTTTTTAAGTTCTTGGAAAGTACAAAATAAAGAAATGACATGTTTCCAGCCCACAAGGGGCTTACACTGTAAATCAATAGATGATAGAACTGTGAACATCCAGGTCTGAATCTGCTGATGAGACCAAGGGGAGGGGAAATCTAGGATTCCCAAAGGTAACATATCCAGCTCCTCAAGCAGTTTCATCAAAATCACGTATACATCACCTTTCATATCAAGCACTTCTACTTCATAACAAACAGCCATCCAAGATTACAGAAGGCAAGGTCCTGGAATGCAGTTGGTGTTTCAGTATTGAAGACCTATTTATTCAATTTCAACTTTTCTGGGTAGAATATGAAAGAAGAATGATTATCAGGAAGATACCTAAGCGGCTGTTTCTCTTGGGTGCCTAAATAGGGCAACTGTAAGAAGGGGAGACAGATTAACTGTTTTAAACCATAGTGAAGCAGAACCTCAAAGGAGTCACTGTGATATTGGACTATAAGGAGATGCCAGTGGTAGCCAATCCAGGCTGGTGTGTGCATCCATACAAATTCCATCTTTGAACCCAAAGGACAACTAAATAACATTTAATCACATGGCATCAACAGCACATCTTTCTAATACATTGGGAGGTAGATGGGGTAGGGATTGTCTCTATCTGTTGCTGAATTGAACTTTCCAAGCTCTTAGTACAGTGCTCTGCACACAGTAAGTGCTCCATCAAGATGATTGAATGAATGAATGAATGAATGAATAGAGAAGCAGCGTGGCTCAGTGGAAAGAGCATGGGCTTTGGAGTCAGAGGTCATGGGTTCAAATCCCGGCTCTGCCAATTGTCAGCTGTGTGACTTTGGGCAAGTCACTTAACTTCTCTGTGCCTCAGTTACCTCATCTGTAAAATGGGGATTAAGACTGTGAGCCCCCTGTGGGACAACCTGATCACATTGTAACCTCACCAGTGCTTAGAACAGTGCTTTGCACATAATAAGCACTTAATAAATGCCATTATTATTATTATTATTATTATGAATGAATAAAAGTAGGTGCTATTAAGAGAGAGAAAAACTACTCTATCTAGTTTTCCTCAACTTTTCACCTTTTAAGTGAACTTCTGAGTAGAACTGTATTGCCAAGAACCAGCAGCATACCCCCCTATTGATAACTGGTGAATGAAACAGGTTTCATTAGGGACATTCAGAAATTTAAAATCACATTGGGTATGTCATATGCAGACTCAGGAAATAGTGATTTTTTTTTCCTCTTCCCTCAAGAATGGAGGCATAGTTCCTCAGGAAGAGAGAGAGAAGGAGAGAGCGAGACGGAGAGAGGGAAAGAGAGAGAGAGTGAAAGAGAGAGAGAGAGAGCATAAGGAAGGACTAGTGGGAGGAAGAAACTGATCATACAATTATAACTATCATGCATTTTGGAAGACTAAGATATTCCCAAGACATTGATTTATTTCTGGTTTAGGAGAAAAAGTGTCAATATTTTTGACACATTCTAAGCAGAAAAGGGATTTACTCTGAGTACCACTTTTAATCATCAAAAACCAGAGAAAGCACCTTCATCTCCATTACTTTCCTAAAGGCACTTTTCACTTCTTTGTTTCTCAAGCTGTAGATCAGAGGATTCAGCAAGGGGATGAACACAGTATAAAACATGGAGACCAATCCGTTCTGATTCAGGGAAGAGTTTGAATGTGGCTGAAGATACATGATGATCAGGGTCCCATATAAAATGAAAACAGCAGTCAGGTGGGAAGCACAAGTGGAGAAGGCTTTCTGTTTCCCCTCTCTAGAGTGGGCCCTTAGGATGGCAGCAAGAATGCAAATATAAGAGATCAGGATAGTCCAGAGTGTGCTCAAGCTATTAAAAGTAGCACAGATAAACATCAGTAGGAAATTGATGCTCGTATCTGAACAAGAGAGTTGTAACATTAGTGGAATTTCACAGAAGAAATTATTGATCACATTGGATTGGCAGAATGACAATCTAAATGTAAGATAGGTATGAATAAGTGAATTTGCAAAAGCACCAAAGTAAGTAATTGATACCAGGACAACACAGACTCTGGGGGATACAATGACTCTATAGAGCAGTGGGTGGCAGATGGCCACATATCGATCATATGCCATCACAGCCAGAAGGAATACCTCAGTGGTTGCAAATGCCCCAAAGGAATAAGCTTGGGACGCACACCCAATAAAAGAAATGGCTTTGGTTTCTGACAAGAAGGTCATTAGCATCCTGGGAGTGATGCATGATGAGTAACAGAAATCGACAAAAGATAAATTGCTGAGGAAAAAGTACATGGGGGTGTGAAGTTGGGGCTCAATCTTGATCAGCATCGTCATCCCAAGGTTACCTACCACGGTGACAATATAGGCCATGAGAAAAAACAGAAAGAGGGCCACCTGCAGATCCACTCGGTCAGTTAGTCCCAAAAGGATAAACTCATTCCACATGGTGAGATTTCCTTCTGCCATCAATGCCATCTTCAGTAACTACGGGGACGGAAGGAACAATGCAATATTAGTTGGGTACTTGCTAAGTGAGTGTGGGTGAGAACAGCAGAGTCTTGATACAACAGATTCTTAATTCAGTTGCTCTCCAAGGATTCACATCCTACGATGCATTTAAGCTCAAAACAAAAATTTAGAATGAGTGGATTTCTCTCCCCTTTTCATGCTTATTTTTAAGGAAGTGCTCTTCTCCCACTGTTCTCCATGCCTAATTCCCAGCTGTATACTCGTTACCAGAGCTTAGTACAGTGCTTTAAACACAGTAAGCACTTAATAAATACTATTTCTACTCTCATTACTACTACACTGCTACTACCACTACTACTTCTACAACTAGTAGTACTATCCTCAAATGAGGCTTAATGTATGGGGGGAAAGAAATATTTAAGAAGTGTTATAGTGTCTTCTAATTCTTCTTTTGTATTCTCTCATCCTCCATGATACAGTGTTCTGCCCATAGGAAGTTCTCAGTTAATACTCCTACTTAACGAAGTAATAGGATTCACTTCTGAGATGCTGATGGCCTCGGTCAGGGAGCTGAATTTGGACACCATTTCCTTACTCTCTTATGGGCAAAAATCCTCGGCCTATGTCAAGGCCAGACTGAACTTGCTCTTCAAAATCTATAGGAAAATTGAGCCCCATCTTTAGCATTTATCCCTAACCCTAAACATTGTTCAGTGCTCCAGAAGCTAAGTAATCACTGTTTGAATAAGGACAGAATTATTTCCTGAATACAACCATGGTGAGGTGGGAAGAGTTCCACATGATCCCCTACTGGTCTAGAAAGAGGTAATGTGTCCCTCTAAGCCCACGATTGAGAAAATGTGGCCAATCGGGGACATTCTGTTCTAGGTTTCTTTTTTCCTTGTCCTGAGGATAAAATAAAAGGTAATATCTATTATTAGCCATGCTGGTTGTTATAACGGTGGAGGTGGAATTAATGGACTGAGGGGAAACAGGAAAAGGAACTGGGAACCTCCTCCCTTAGGAAACTACATTTTCCAGGAAGCAAAAGTCCTGTCATCCCAGAAATCCTGAGGTGGAGACCTTTAAATATTAAGACCTGGGGCCTGGCTGCTTCCGTTGGGTCACAGTCTTGGGGAAGACTATGTGCTGGGAGTACACATCTTCAGAAACTTGTTGATCAGAATTCACTTGTTTGTTTGGCAAAAGAAGTTATAAAATGAGAGGCACTTGAGTATTTGGACCATTGTACCTGGAATTTGGATTTGCTTTAGGTTTTCCCTCATTTTTCCCTTCTTTCACTTCAAAATCAATAATAATAATAATAATAGCCATATTAGTAACAATAATACAGTGATAATAATGATGGTATTTGTTGAGCTCTGATTAGGTGCCAAGCACTGCACTAACTGTTGGGGTAGATACAAGGTATTTAGGTCAGACACAACCCCTGCCCAAATCAGGGTTACAGTTTAAGTATGAGGGAGAACAGGTGTCGAATCACCATTTTACAGATGAGGAAACCGAATCACTTCCCTGGAGTGCTTTTATTCTGACTATTTTGGAAGTTAAACACATTTCTGATAGGATTATATCCCAATTAATAAGATAAACCACCTAATCCTTTGACTTTTCCCTGTAGATAGTGACCCATGACATCCTTTGAATATTAATTTTAAAGTCTTGACAAGCCATACCTTTTCACATTCATGGATAAACTGAACTTCTTGGTCAGATGCCGATCCTGATACCAGTAAAACAAAGGATGATAATCCAAGAAAACCTTGATTGGAAACCTCTTTAATCTAATCGTGGCATCTCCTGATATTTTACACCCACCACAGCACATGATATATATGAATCTATATTTACATCAGTGAGTCTATATCTGTTTAAGCATATTCAGTCCCTTTTATTCACATTCAATTCCCTAGTTGGCCAGTCTTGTCACTTTCTGGGGATTTGTTCATTCATCTGAGGGAGGTAAAAAGCTCCTATAGCAAGATCTGTTCACTGATTTCTCTAGAGAGGGGAAAAGCAATTTGGTAAAGTGCTAGGATTTTGGAAGAAGACTCAAATTCAAAAGGACAGGTGACCTATATTAGATTCAGGGGAGATCAATGAAGGAAGCACTTCTGCTCAACTCTGCCCTAAGGTGATAGCAATGTTCAGGCATGACCTCTTCCTGGAAAAAACTACTCCCCACCCTTTACAATCTTTACATGCATATGAGGTAGAAGGCATCATTATTATTACTATTATTGTTATTGCAACTAATCATAAAACTCTGATATAAATGTTAGGAATTTCCTCTGTGCCAATATTGTGCTAAGTCTTGGGGTGGATGCATGATAGGATAATCAGGGATTTTTCATCATATTTCTCTTACCAGGAACACTACTGAATTTTGACAGAAAAAAAATCAAAGTCAGTAAAAGCATCCTTTATTCCAAAAGATTTGTGTGTGTGTGTGTGTGTGTGTGTGTGTGTGTGTGTGTGTGTGTGTGTGTGTGTGTGTTTGGGAGTGTGTGTTTTTGCCCTTAGTAGAGTGCTTTGCAGATTAGTAAGCACTCAATAAACACCGTGATTGAATGATTGTGCTTCTATGCATATATATACATATACCAACCTGTCATGATTTAGGCTAGATGAGGTTTCTCATTTTAATTGTTCTCCTTCTCCTGAAATTTCTACTATCAATCAATCAATCAATCATATTTATTGAGCACTTACTGTGTGCAGAGCACTGTACTAAGAGCTTGGGAAGTACAAGTTGGCAACATATAGAGACGGTCCCTACCCAACAGTGGGCTCACAGTCTAGAAGACTATCTCTTACTATCCAATAAATACATAGCACTGACAAACTCCAATTAATCTGTTATCACCACCAGTAGAATGAATGGCAAGGTTTCAGGGACAACATGGCTTTCATCTAATTGTAGACTTAGGTCTCTTCCCTTCGATTTCTATGCCAACAAAATATGGAGCAATTTTCTTGAAAGCTGATGAAAGAATGAAAGCACCGCATCTGGAAGTGGCAGTGTATTTGTGACTTCTTATTCCCAGACCTAGCTCTAACTGTTCATAATCAGGAAAATGTTTAGTGTAAAATCAAAACTTGACAAATCACTAGAGATTCACACCCCAATCATCCCTAAACCATGTATAAATGCGGAGCCAAAATAATAATAATGATATTTGTTTAACACTTACTATGTGCCAAGCTCTGTTCTAAGTGCTGGGGTAGTTAGGTTGTCCCACTTGGGGCTCACAGTCTTAATCCCCATTTTACAGATGAGGTAACTGAGGCATAGTGAAGTGACTTGCCCAAACTTACCCAGCTGACAAGTGGAGGAGGCGGGATTAGAACCCACGACCTCTGGCTCCCAAGCCCGTGCTCTTCCCATTAGAGAAGCTGTGTGGCTCGGTGGAAAAGAGCACGGGCTTTGGAATCAGAGGTCATGGGTTCAAATCCTGGCTCCACCAATTGTCAGCTGTGTGAGTTGGGGCAAGTCACTTAATTTCTCTGGGCCTCAGTTCCCTCATCTGTAAAATGGGGATTAAGACTTTGAACCCCCCAGGGGACAACCTGATCACCTTGTATCCTCCCCAGTGCTTAGAACAGTGCTTTGCACATAGTAAGTGCTTAATAAATGTCATTATTATTATTATTATTATTAAGCCACTCTCCTCTATACATAAGGTAGCAAAAACGAAATCTTGGTCAGCATCAGGTGAACCCTGTTCATTTGAGGCCCATAAAACCTCAAATGAGGTTCATTTGGGTCCGAACTGCAGAAATATATCAAATTTCTTCTACAATCACTTGGAAATAGTCTTTCTAGAAGAATTAGGTAGGATCAGGTAGGAAAAAAGATTCATTTCCTTGAAACTGAATTACACGATAAAAGCAAATACTTATTTTCCAAAGAGATGCATATTGTTACCGCCGAGTTAATAGCTTATAAAAGTTAAATAACCTAGTGAGGGGATTGTTGACATTAATAACAGTGTTTTAGTGCAGTGAGAATAGGGCTGTTCCAAGTGGGAGTCTGATTTTATGTGCAGCAGAGTTGAGGTCCAGTGATCACGGTTTAGTAGGAGACTTTAAATAGAAATGGGAATGGTGAAGGAAAGAAAGACAGCCCCGTCTTGGCTTAGAAATGCCTAGGTACATCTGAAATGAGAACTTCTAGCAAACACATGGGGAACTATTTGAACAACTTAAGAGATTGGCGGGGTTTCAAACATATGCATTCTTTTATCAAAGTGAATATTTTGAAATCTGGGACACTGGGGTGAAGGAACTTTGTTATTAATGCTATGGGAAGGAAATGAACTTTAAATTTTTGCCACTTTGATTCAATTCACACAAAAATAAAGTATCCCGAGCTTTCTATGAACCCGTTGTTGTGTAGGGACCGTCTCTATATGTTGCCGACTTGTACTTCCCAAACGCTTAGTACAGTGCTCGGCACACAGTAAGCACTCAATAAATACAATTGAATGAATTTCCTTCCCTGAATGGATAGCTCAGGAAATCAAGTCATTGCCCACATCTCTTCTCTACAAATGTCCTGGAAATATTTTCCCTCACTCCAAGGACTTGGCTGTACTTTTCTTTTGCTGATTGCCCATTCCACTCTGACTCCCCTTTCTTCCCTCTGACATCCTTTATCCAGGTCTGTCAATATCACACAGGTATGGAGGGTTGGAGGAAGAGGAAAAATGTCCTAGTCAATTAATTCGCCTCCTGCAGAGTGAAGGGTTGTTGATATTGAAATCAATCCATCAACTGTATTTACTGAGTGGTTACTATGTGCAAAACACTATACTAAACACTAGGGAGAGTAGGGTGTATCACAGTTGGTAGACATGTTCCCTGCCACAACGGGTTTACAGTCTAGATGGGGAGACAGGCATTAATATAAGTAAATAAATTACTGATACTACTACTAATAATAATAATAATGGCATTTGTTAAGCACTTACTATGTGCAAAGCACTGTTCTAAGCGCTGGGAGGGATACAAGGTGAGGATGTAAGGTGATCAGGTTGTCCCACGTGGGGCTCACAGTCTTCATACCCATTTTAAAGATGAGGTAACTGAGGCTTAGAGAGGCTAAGTGAGCCCGCTGTTGGATAGGGACTGTCTCTATGTGTTGCCAACTTGTACTTCCCAAGCGCTGTACACACAGTAAGTGCTTAATAAATATGATTGAATGAATGAATAAGCTTGCCCAAGGTCACACAGCAGACATTCAGTGTGGCTCAGTGGAAAGAGCATAGGCTTTGGAGTCAGATGTCATGGGTTCAAATCCCGGCTCTGCCAATTGTCAGCTGTGTGACTTTGGGCAGGTCACTAAACTTCTCTGTGCCTCAGTTCCCTCATCTGTAAAATGGGGATTAAGACTGCGAGCCCCACATGGGACAACCTGATCACCTTGTATCCCCCCAGTGCTTAGACCAGTGCTTTGCACATAGTAAGTGCTTAACAAATACCATTATTATTATTAGTAGTAGTATTATTTTGTGGCAGAGCCAGGATTAGAACCCATGACCAATGACTCCCAAGCCTGGGCTGTTTCCACTGAGCCACACTTTGTTAAGTGCTTACAATGTGCCAGGCAATATACTAAGAGCTGGGGTGAATACAAGTAAATCGACAGTCCCTATCCCATGTGGGTCTCACAGCCTCAGTACTCATTTTACAGATGACGTAACAGGCATAGAGAAGTGAAGTGACTCGCCCAAGGTCACACACCAGACAAATGGCAGAGCCAGGATTAGAATCCATTCCCTTCTGACTCCCAGGCATGTGTCTATCCACTATGGCATGTGACTACCCATAAGTACAAAAGTGCTGTGGGGCTGACAGAGGGGTGGATAATGTGCTCAAACACAAATGCAAGAGCTATACGGAAATGAGCGGGATAAATTTAAATGAGGGCCTAGTCGAGGAAAACCTCTTGGAAGAGATGTGCTTTTAATAAGGCTTTGAGGGTGGCTTAACGTTTAAAAAGTGTTCCAATTATGGAGTTGCAGTCAAACCTGAGACTTGCCCTGGATTTTCTCCCTGTTCTCCTCCTACCAGATTTCCCATTCTTATTATCTGTTTAATCTGTTTCCCCTCTCCATCCTTCCTGAAAAGAAAGACAAACAAGATTTTTTTTTAGCATGGCAAAAAATCCACAAATGTGCATTTAATTTTCACTGTGAGGAAAAGAGGATAATCTCCTTTCAGCAAGTTCCCTAATCAGATGAGGGGGTCAGGAAAAGTTCCTTTTTTATTTTGGCATTTAGGGGGACTCTGTTTATCGTGGGGGGTGGCGGAAGAGAAGCAGAAACAGAAACCACACCTTGTCATTTGAGAAAACTACCTTTACCGGATTGAGATGAGCAATCTGGAAGCATCTCTGGAACTTTCTATTTTTTGAAGAATGTCCCTTCTTCATCTCTGGCACAGAACACTTCACTTGCTGGGGTGATAGTCATCTTCTCGGCTCCACTTCTTTATCCCTCCCATCTCCAAGAGGTCGAACATGCTGGCCATGGCTGGCTACTCTAGACCAATATCCGTGGTGGTGTGTGTTTCCATTTCCTCTATGAAGCTGTTGGTCTTGATCAGGGGACTCCAGGATCTGAGCATTCTGGGGCAAGCGCATTTGCCTATTAACATGAGTGGTATTTTTTTAACATCAATCAATCAATGGGACTTTGAGTGCTTACAGTGTGCAGAGCACAATACTGAGCACTTGGGAGGATACATTAGAGTTGGTATGTCTATAATAACAGTAATAATAATGATATCTGCTAAGCACTTATTGGGTACCAAGCACTATTTGAAGCGCTGGTAGATACAAGGTAATAAGGTTGTCCCACATGGGGCTCACAGTCTGAATCCCCATTCTACTGGATTAAGCAATATTTAGCTATTTGCTACCCACTTCACTACAGAGGCACTGTGTGACCCTAAAGGCCTGTATATATCTGGTGACTGGATTCTACTTAATGGGATTTTTGAATTCACTTACGCATATGAGTAGTTTACTGAGTTTGTCTTTCTGTGGACCTAATGTTATTAGTCGTTACTTCTGCGACATCCCGTTATTGTTCAAACTCTCCAGTTCCGAAACGTGGAGTCCACAGTCTTAATCCGCATTTTACAGATGAGGTAACTGAGGCACAGAAAAGTTAAATGACTTGCCCAAGCTCACGCAGCAGACAAGTGGCGGAGCCAGGGTTGGAACCCACGTCCTCAGACTCCCAAGCTCGTGCTCTTTCCACTAGGCCATGCTCCGTATTAGTTACGTGCTTACTATGTGTCAGGCACTCTTCTAAGCGCTTAGAACAGGGCTTGACACACAGTAAGCACTGACAAATAACAAAATTATTATAATTATTATTGCAACTTAGGTGAGATTTAAGATTTAATCCGTGGCCCCTTACCTGATGATTGATCTGATCTCTTTTCTTATTCTGGAAGGTATCGTTTGGTGAAGTCTCATAAATGGTTAAAGGGTTTGATACTGTGATAAGTCAATTCATTCTCTTGGGGCTGACAGATAACCCTGGCTTGAGAATGACCTTTTTTGTGCTGTTTCTTTTGATTTATTTGGTAACTGTGGTGAAAAATCTCTGGATGATCATTCCCAGCTTCATTCCCCCCAGTATTTTTCCTCGGTCACCTGGCTTTCTTGTATTTCTGCTCTTCATCAGTTTTCACTCTCAAGATGCTGGTGAACTTCACCTCAGAGAGGAGAGTCATATTGTACACAGGGTGTATCCTCCAATATTCCTGTTTCAACACGCTCATAACCACAGAGTGTCTTCTGCTGGCTGTGATGGCTTCCGACCAATATTTACCTATTTTGCTACCCACTTCACTACAGAGGCACTGTGACCCTAAAGGCCTGTATATATCTGGTGACTGGATTCTACTTAATGGGCTTTTTGAATTCACTTACGCATACGACTGGTTTACTGAGTTTGTCTTTCTGCGGACCTAATATCATTAATCATTACTTCTGTGACATCCCATTACTGTTCAAACTCTCCTATTCTGAAACCTACATCTTGCTCTTGATTTTCTCTGGGGCCATTACAGTGATCACCTTTCAGATGGCAATCAGCTCCTATGTATGTATTCTCTCCACCATCCTAAGGATTCCAAAGGCAGGCACAAAGCCTTTTCCACCTGTGCGTCCCACCTGACAGTGGTCACCATTTTCTACGGAACAATAATATTTGCATATTTTCATCCAACTTTCACCTGTCCATTGGCTCAGGCCAAAATAGCTTCTGTGTTTTTTACTCTCTTGTTCCTGTCTTGTCTTTTGCCGTCGAATTGTTTCCCACCCATAGCGACACCACCGACACATCTCTCCCAGAATGCCCTGCTATCCATCTGCCATCCTTCTGGTAGTATATCCATAGAGTTTTCTTGGTAAAAATATGGAAGTGGCTTACCACTGCAGCCCTCTGCGTAGTAATAATAATAATGGCATTTATTAAGCGCTTACTATATGCAAAGCACTGTTCTAAGCGCTGGGGAGGTTACAAGGTGATCAGGTTGTCCCACAGGGGGTTCACAATCTTAATCTCCATTTTACAGATGAGGTAACTGAGGCACAGAGATGTTAAGTGACTTGTCCAATGTCACAAAGCTGACAATTGGTAGAGCTGGGATTCAAACCCATGACCTTTGATTCCAAAGCCCATGCTCTTTCCACTGAGCCACTCTGCTTCTCGCGGTAAACTCTAGTCTCTGCCCTCAACTCTCTCCCGTGTCGCTGCTGTCCAGCATGGGTGAGTTTTGATTTGTAGCAGGTTGCCTTCCACTAGCTAGCCACTGCCAAAGCTAGGAATGGAATGAGTATGCCTCTGCTTGACTCTCCCTCCAGTAGCTGAGACTGGTAGAGTACTGGAAATGCTCCAGGTGTGACTCCGAGAGGCGGACTCTCTTGCTACCCATCCTGAATCTCTTGATTTGCAGCCTAGGGAACAAGAAAGCCCAGGAGGTTTTGAGAAGGATGGTGCAGAGAAAAATATAATAATAATGATGACATTTATTAAGCGCTTACTATGTACAAAGCACTGTTCTAAGCACTGGGGAGGTTACAAGGTGATCAGGTTGTCCCACGGGGGGCTCACAGTCTTAATCCCCATTGTACAGATGAGGGAACTGAGGCACAGAGAAGTGAAGTGACATGCCCAAATATATTTTCAATGAATGGGCAGATGCAAAGTTAGTGACTCTAGTGGAGGAGGGAACAAATTTTTCAGCTCTTGATGTCGAGTGCCAGGTGATATTAAGATATGCAGGCTGTCGGGCTTATATGGGTTAAAATGATCATGGGGCAATTCTCTTTTAAAATTTGAGGATTTAGAGAAGCAGTGTTGCCTAGTGGAAAGAGCATTGGCCTGGAAGTCTGAGAACCTGGATTCTAATCTCTGCTCCAGTATGTACCTGATTTGTGACCTTGGGTGAGTCACTTCAGTTCTCTGTGTCACAGTTCCCTCATCTGCAAAATGCAGGTTGAGTACCTTTCAATAATAATAATGTTGGTATATGTTAAGCTTACTATGTGGCAAGCACTGTTCTAAGCACCGGGGTAGATACAGGGTAATCAGGTTGTCCCATGTGGTGCTCACAGGCTTCATCCCCATTTTACAGATGAGAGAACTGAGGCCCAGAGAAGTGAAGTGACTTGCCCAAGGTCACACAGCTGACAAGTGGTGGAGCCGGGATTAGAACCCACGACCTCTGGCTCCCCAGCACTTGCTCTTTCACCTGAGCCACGCTGCTTCTCCTTCTTACTTAGACTTGGAGCCCCATGTGGGACCTAATTATCTTATATCTACCTCCGTGCTTAATACAGTTCTTGGCACATTTTTTATGGTATTTGTTAAATGCTTATTATATGCCATGCACTGTACTAAGTGCTGCGGTAGATACAAATAAATCAAGTTTGTCATAGTATGTGTCCCACATGGGATTCAGAGTCTTAATCCTCATTTTACAGATGAGGTAACTGAGCCACAGAGAAGTGAAGTGATTTGCCCAAGGTCATTCTGCAGACAGTGGCAGAACTGGGATTATAACCCAGGTTATTCCGACTCTCAGCCGCATTCTCTATCCACTAGACCATACTACTTCTCATAAGCACATAGTAAGTGCTTAATACCACAATTATTGTCATTGAAATGTAGTTATTCTTTCATTCATTCATTCAGTCGTATCTATTGAGCGCTTACTGTGTGCAGAGCACTGTACTAAGTGCTTGGGTAGTACAAGTCGGCAGCCTATAGAGACGGTCCCTACCCAACAATGGGCTCACAGTCTAGAAGGAGGAGACAGACAACGAAGCAAAATATGTGAATTACCTCAACCAATGAAGCAACAGCAATAACAGCATGTCACTTGCAGCTCCCACGTTGTTGTGTGGCTTTGCCTCAGCTTTGTCAAGGAAAGAGCAAAAGGGATCCCTTCAGCTGTGCCATTTTTGCCTCACCTGGAGTTTAGTGCAACACAGAGAGCTAGTGCTTGGCTCAGTCTGCCAGAAATGGGTAGACTCCATAGTGACACCTCCTTTTTAGTGACCGGTCTTCAAGTGAAGACTTGCTCCCATTCCTCCACTCCCTCTTTTCCAATTCTACTCTTGACATTCCATAATCTTGTTTCCATCCTCTTCATTCCACTGAGACTGTACTCTACAAGGTCACTGATAATGCCAAAGCTATTGTAGACTAATCACCTAGCTGTTTTTGACACTGTAGACCACACCTTTCTTCTATATGTATATATTATACAACCTTGGTTTTATTGATTCCAATCTCTCCTGGTTCTCCTTTGATTCCTCTGGTCATTCCTTCTCAGTATTTTTAGCTGGCTCTTCTTCCTCCCCAACCTCCTCATTATAGGTATCCCCTAAGATTCTGGTTTGGGTTCCCTTCTCTTCTCACTTTACACTCACTTACTTGGGGATCTCACCCACTCCCATGGTTTCAGATACCACCTTCAAGCAGCTGGCTCCCAAATTCTTGTTAGTCCCTACCTCCGTGTCTACAATCTTACATTTCCTCCTGCCTCCAAGGCACCTCTAACCACATGGAGTCTCACTGGTACCTTAAACTCAATTTACCTTAAACTGAACTCATCTCTCCTCTCAAATTTGCTCTGCCACCTATATTTTCCATCATAATTTATAACACTGTTATCCTCCCTGTTTCTGAAATTCACAGTCTTAGTAATTTCCTTGACTTCTCACTCTCAACTCTGCAGACCCTGTGAGTTTTTCATCCAAAACATTACTTGGGTTCACCCTTCCTCACGATCCAACAGCCACATTGTGGCTTGATTACCACATCAGCCTCCTCACTGATCTCCCTGCCTTCATTCTCACCCCTCTCCAGTCCATACTTTCACTCAATCATATTTATTGAGTGCTTATTGTTTGCAGAGAACTGCACTAAGAGCTTGGAAAGTACAATTCAGCAATAAAGATTGAGACAATCCCTGCCCACACTGGGCTTACAGCCTCACTTCGATCTGCTGTCTGGATCACTTATCTAAACATCCTTCTGCACATCTCTCTACTTCTCAAAAATCTTCAGTGCTTATCCAGTCCACTCCTCATAGAGCAAACACCTGACCATTTGATTTAAAACACTTCACCAGCTTTCTCCTTAATTATTCACTCACTTTTTCAACTATACCTCAGCTTTCACTCTTTGTTTTATTTTTTTTTTAATTTTATTTGTTAATTGCTTACTATGGGCCGCACACTTTTCTAAGCACTGGGATAGGTACAAGATAATCTGGTTGGGCACTGTTTCTTTTATTATATTGTTATTGTGATTGTTATTATTATTATTTTAAGTTTATTTTCTCACTATTTCCCCTTATTAACTCTCAAACCTCTAACTTACTGTTCATATCCTTTATTCTGCAAGGAACTCCCTCTTCTTACAAATATATCAGACCTCGGCTCTGCCTTTCCAAAGCCCTTTTGAACTACCTCCTCCTCCAGGAGGCCTTTTCCAATTAATTTCTCTTCTCACCATGTCATTTCCTCCCAAATGCTATTTCAGCACTACTGTGTCATCTAAGCATTTGGGGAACTCACATTCCCAGCTGCATTTGTGTGGAAAGAGCTCAGGTTTGGGAGACAGAGGTCATGGATCCTAATCCTGACTCTGCCACTTATCAGCTATGTGACTTTGGACAAGTCACTTAACTTCTCTGTGCCTCAGTTCTCTCATCTGTAAAATGGGGATTAAGTCTGTAAGCCCTATGTGGGACAACCTGATTACCTTGTATACCCCACCCCAAGTGCTTAGAACAGTGCTTGGTGCATAGTAAGCACTTAACAAATACCATCATTATTATTTGTGTACACATCTTTGAACTCCAGTTCTGCCGGGTAATTTACTTTAGAGTCTGTCCCCCTTGCTAGACTTTGAGATTTCTGAAGGCAGGGATTATGATTTCTCTATGAAACCCTCCCAACTGCTTCATACAGTGCTCTACATACAATATATTCTCATTTGATTCATAAGGTGGTCTCTCGTTCTTAGTGTGGCCTGTATGATAACAGTGTCTATCAAATTTCCATTGGGTGTTTGCTACTGAAAGACCTTCTTTAACGCCCTTGCTTTTTAAGATTGTGGAATATGAACTGTTTGCTTCTATTTCTCACTTTATTGGGCTTTAATATTATTTTTGGAGTACAACGAGCTTAATGGAACAACACTGTTGGAAATTTGGGTAAGGGTGGAACCTACTTGGTTGAAATGAAAGGAAACTGGGCTGTTTGTGACTAGTCAAAACCAACAAAGATAAGATGAACACACAACTTTGCTTCCTTCCTCCCTGCAGAAACACTAATGACTGATATTCAGATACTAAGAGCAATGAATACAATATTTTTTTAATGGTACTTGTTAAGCACTTACAACGTGTCAGACACTGTACTAAGCATTGGGGTAGGTACATAATAATTAGGTGAAACACAGTCTCTGTCCCACATAAGGCTCACAGTCTTAATCCCTATTTGACAGATGAAACATCTGAGGCATAGAAAAGTAAAGGTCACACAGCAGACAAGTGGCAGAGCGGGGATTAGAAGCCAGGTCATCTGACTCTCAAGTCCTTCTTTCCATTAGGCCATGCTGCTCCTCAAATCAGTCTCGACTGTCTCAGACCAATGCTTTATTTTTATTTTTTTTCTTTTCTTACGCATTCACTATGTGCCAGGCACTGTACTAAATACTGGAGGTAGATACAAGATAAGCAGGTTGGATACCATCCAGATCTTCCATTTGGCTCACAGTATTAATCCCCATTTTACAGTTGAGAAAACTGTGGTGCAGAGATGTTAAGTGCCCTGCCCGAGGTACCACAGTAACAAGTGGTGGAGCAGGTATGCAACCCCAGGTCTTTCTGATTCCCAGGTCCTTGCACTATCCACTGGGCCATGCTGTTTATCCACTATGCCAAGCTGCGTGGATGTGAAGCTGAGAATCTCCAAATATAAAATATTGTAAGGGTCAATTATTCCATTAAATTAGGTTTTCGGTAAATAAATGTGAATACATGAGTACAGTGCTCTGTACACAGTAAGCGCTCAATAAATATGACTGAATGAATGATGAATGAATAGATGCTCAAAAACATTTTGACTCACTTTTCATTTTCTTTCTATCCCCAAACACTAACTCAAAGCAGAGGAGAGTGGCTCTCTAGCTCTTGCCTTAGATCACATATCTGGGCAGGAGAAAGCTCATAATCGCTAAAAAAATGAAGGTGGGGAGGAGAGACAGACAGGAAGGGAATGAATATGACCATCCTTCAGATTGGAAGGATATAATTTTTCCTCTTTGAGATCTTTGAGGTAGTGACAATGGAGATGAGTAGTTTACTGGGCAAGACCCGATTTTCCAATCTGGACTGTTCACCTACATTACCCTTATTTTTTAAAATGGTATTTGTTAAGTATTTACTACGTTGCAGGCACTTTATAAAGTGCCAGGGTTGGTACAAGCTAATCAAGTTGGACATAGCCCATGTCTCACATTGGAGTCACGGTCTTAACCCACATTTTTCAGATGAGCTAACTGAAAACAGAGACTTGGCCAAAGTCATACAGCAGAAACGTGGCCGAGCCAAGATCAGAACCCAGATCCTCTGGCTCCCGGTCTGTGCTATTTCCACTAAGCCCTCTGCTTCTCCCTTGTCCTTTCCTTTCCCAACTCTCCCATCCCCACGATACTGAGATCTTTAGCCCAGGGTAGATGGGACCACTGACTGAAACCTGCTCTAGAGAGGTGCAGATGGCTGGGTTGGAAAGGAATAAAGAAGGTTTGTTGCTCCCAATCCAACAATTAAACACAGCCCATTCAATACACATACAAGACTATTGAAGACATCTGAGAGGGAATGTCTTTACTGGCACTGATATTTACTCACCATCCATCTCTTCTTTCCTGCTGGGTCCCTGGTAACCATCTCCTCCTGCATTCTTTTATCCCTACTGAAAATGAACTCTGGGGCAGGGGACTTAGGAAAGAGAAGATAGGTGTTCAATGAACAGAGTTTTACACGTTTGCTTTTTTAAAATGAAATATTATTTTGTACATTTTTTCTTCTAAAGTTAGTTTTTTTATTCTATCTTAGTAGTGCCACAGAGAGCATCCACAAGAAGGGCCTCTATATTTAGAAACAATAGCACTTCCTCTTGCATTAAATCCTGTGGTGTTCTTCCCATCCCTGCAGGAAGCAAATATTTCCAGAATCTACCCCTTCTTTCCCAAACTTCCACCACCTTGGTCCTACCCTGATTTGATTACTGTATCAGCCTCTTCCCAGCCCCAACCAGCCTCCATTCTCTCCCTTTAGAAAGTCCATATTTCATTCTGTTGCCCAGGTCCTTTTTCTGAAACATTATTCTGGGCATATCTCCCCACTCCTTATAAACTTCCAGTGGCTACCCATTCCTCTTGGTTAAAAGTCACTCAACTAGCTCTCCCACCCTGCTTATCCTTGTTCTCCCACAACAGCCCAGTTTGCATATTTTGCTCCTCTCAAACCAACCTAAGCACTGTGCTTCCTACTTGTCACTACTGAATCTTCACTTTTGCCCTCTGCTCAGCCTGGAATTCCATCCCACCTTCAACATATGGCAGATTACTGTTTTTGTCATTTTCAAAAGCCCCCTAAAATCGTATCTTCTCCTGAAGTTCTTCCCTAATTAATTTTTCAACTCCTTGCCCTATATCCCCTCTCTCAGGGTCACGCCTGGAGAGTTTCCAGGTAATACTCTACCAATCTCAGTTACGGGAGGAAGAGTCAAGCAGAGACCTATCCATTCCTAGCGTGGGCAGTGGCTAGTGACTGGAAGGCAACCTGCTACAAGTCAAACTCACCCATTCGTTCATTCATTCAATCATATTTATTGAGTGCTTACTGCATGCAGAGCACTGTACTAAGTGCCATGCTGGGCAGCGGTAGCATAGAGATAGTCGAGGGCAGACTTGATTTTACTGCATGGAAGGCAGCAATAGTAAACCACTTCCATATTTTTACCAAGAAAACTCTATGGATACAGTAACAGAATGATTGCAGATGGAGGGTGTTCTGGGAGAGATGTGTCCATCGTGTCGCTATGGGTCAGAAACGACTTGACGGCATAAGAAAAGATGAGCCCCATATCCCCCTCAAATATTACTTCAGATCTTCCACATCAATTAATCACTTGGGTCCTTACATCCTCCATTGCACTTATGAATTTTAGACTCTATTGTACTTATTGCTTCCTTCTACCTGTAATTTATATTGGAGTCTGTTTTCCCAAGTAGATTGTAAACACCTTGAGATCAGAGATCAGATCTTAGTACAGTGCTCTGCACAGACTAAGCACTCAGTAAATACTATTGACATATTCATTTTAAAAAGATATTTGTGTGGCCATAAATATTTCAAGGAGTTTACAATTTATACGAGAAATACTAAGAGGATTGAGAACAGTCATATAACCATAGGCTGCATGTGATATACATGAACAAACAGGAAATAAATAAGAAATTTATAATATACTTGAAGACATAACATTGAATATATATTCTCAAAGACTGTAATATTACTGCATCCCAGAGTAAAAAAATAGATCTTTTCTTAGTAATAATAATAATAATAATAATAATGGCATTTATTAAGTGCTTACTATGTGCAAAGCACTGTTCTAAGCACTGAGGAGGTTACAAGGTGATCAGGTTGTCCCACGGGGGGCTCACAGTCTTAATCCCCATTTTACAGATGAGGTAACTGAGGCACAGAGAAGTTAAGTGACTTGCCTTAAGTCACACAGCTGACAATTGGCGGAGCTGGGATTTGAACCCATGACCTCTGACTCCAAAGCCAGTGAATTTCCACTGACTCACACTGCTTCTCGAGTCCTTTACCTGGTAATATGTAGTAAAGGAAACAACATTAAAATGCTACAGTTACATTAAAATAGGGACAGTTTCCAGCGTAGAGTCTTTTTCAGGGCCTCTTTCACCTCTTTGTTCCTCACACTATAGATCAGGGGATTCAACATGGGAATCACCAAGGAATAAAACATGGACATTACTTTGATCTGGTATGCCGATAGGCTGGAGATGGGACATATGTACATGAAAATCAAAGTCCCGTACAGAATGGACACAGCCATTAGGTGGGAAGCACAAGTGAAAAAGGCTTTGCATCTCCCTTCAGTGGAACGGATCTTCAGGATTGCAGCCGTGATGTATGCATAGGACAGGAGAATGGCCAGGATGGTGCTTACGATAGCGATGGTGGCAAAGATGAAATGGACCAGTGCTGCCGTGTGGGTAACCGAGGAGGAGATGGCGAGGAGAGGAGGGATGTCACAGAAAAAATGGTTGATAATATTTGAGCTGCAGAAGGACAACCTGAACAAGGCACTAGTGTGGGCTATTGCATTCACAGAAGCGCAGAGATACAAGTTGGCTACCCAGAGGATGCAGCTTTTCTTGGACATCAAAATGGTATAACGCAATGGTTTACAAATGGCAACGAACCTATCATAGGCCATTACAGCCAACAGGTAAAGTTCAGCATTAGCAGCTAGGGAGAACAAGAAAAACTGGGTTGCACATTCTGCAAACGATATCACCTTTTTGGCCAGAAGGTAGCTGGCAATCATTTTAGGAGCAATGATAGAAGAATAACTGACATCTAAGAGAGACAGATTGCTGAGGAAAAAATACATGGGGGTGTGAAGCTGGGAACTCATCTTGATCAACAAGGCGATGGTCAGATTCCCCACCACAGTAACGAGATAGATGGCACAAAACAGCAGAAAGATTATAAACTGTAAGTCTGGGTGGTCCGTAAATCCCAAAAGAATAAACTCAGTCACTCTGGTACAGTTCTTCTCTTCCATTTATTCTGTCGTGCCCCTTGGAACTAGGAAGAAGCAGTTTATCATTAGAATGGAGCCAAATTTGGCCAGAGAGTTTACCCTAATGGAACTGTCTGTGACTCACTGGTGTCCTCCCTTTCTCCCTTCAAAGCCCTACTGAGAGCTCACCTCCTCCAAGAGGCCTTCCCACACTGAGCCTCCTTTTTCCTCTCCTCCTTCTCATCACCCCCAGCCCTACCTCCTTCCCCTCCCCACAGCACCTGTATATATGTTTGTACAGATTTATTACTCTATTTACTTTACTTGTACATATTTACTATTCTATTTATTTTGTTAATGATGTGCATTTAGCTTTAATTCTATTTGTTCTGACGGCTTGACACCTGTCCAAATGTTATGTTTTGTTGTCTGTCTCCCCCTTCTAGACTGTGAGCCCGTTGTTGGGTAGGGACCGTCTCTATATGTTGCCGACTTGTACTTCCCAAGTGCTTAGTACAGTGCTCTGCACACAGTAAATGCTCAATAAATATGAGTGAATAAATGAATGAATGGTGTTAACAGAATGTCCTTGCTGAGCTTATGTGTCTTCCCTGGAAATCATTACAGCAACTGCATGCTTTATGAAATGAGAAATGTGCTTGATTCATAGGATTTAACCATGTGCAGGTTGGTATCTTCCTGCTCTCCTCGCTATCCAGTGCTTAGAACAGTGTCCAGTGCTTAGAACAGTGCTTTGCACATAGTAAGCGCTTAACAAATGCCATTATTATTATTATTATTATTATTATTATTTATTATTATTATATCAGCTTTCCTCAACAATGACTGTCTTTGGTCCTTCCTTTGCCTTAAAGGAAAACTATACTTAGAATCAATATCCAGCTTGCATTGCAATACCTCTAGGGAAGAACTGAGACTTTAATGTACTCCAGATACTCTTGTAAGGCATTCTAAGAGAAATAGCTGGAAACTGGGATTTGATCCCCAGCAAGTGACAGAGAGCCCGAGGAGGGAAATTTAAGCCGCAAGTATCTGCTACTGTCACTACAAACCCAGCCATCAGAATTAGGGAAGCACATTCAGGAGTGGCAGGGGAAGACTTGGCTATTGTGAGCAGCAACTGCACAA
Source organism: Tachyglossus aculeatus (assembly GCF_015852505.1). Classification (NCBI taxonomy): domain Eukaryota; kingdom Metazoa; phylum Chordata; class Mammalia; order Monotremata; family Tachyglossidae; genus Tachyglossus; species Tachyglossus aculeatus. The sequence continues at coordinate 80,773 of NW_024044863.1, read as the reverse complement.
ATAATAATAATAATTCTGGTATTTGTTTAGCACTTACTATGTGCCAGGCACTGCAATAAGCGCTGGGGTGGATACAAGCATATTGGGTTGGACACAGTCCCTGTCCCACGTGGGGCTCACAGTCTCATCCCCATTTTACAGGTGATGTAACTGAGGGACAGAGAAGTTAAGTGATTTATCCAAGATCATACAGCAGACAAATAATAATAATAATGGCATTTATTGAGTGCTTACTATGTGCCAAGCACTGCTCTAAACACTGGGGAGGTTACAAGGTGCTCATGCTGTCCCACGGGGGGCTCACATTAATCCTCATTTTACAGATGAGGGAACTGAGGCCCAGAGAAGTTAAGTGACTTGACCAAGGTCACACAGCTGACAACTGGTGGACCCGGGATTTGAATCCATGACCTTTGGGTCATAACCCCTCCAAAGCCCGGTTTCTATCCACTACCCCATGCTGCAGTGTCTGCAGCATGAGGCAGGAGGGAAGGAGCCAAGGAAGTGCAGTGTTCAGCACACAGTAAGTGCTCAATAAATACGATTTAATGAACGAATGAATGAAAGGAAGCTCTGAGTGTGCAGCTCAAAATCCTGATCTCCAAATGCAAGTAATCCCCAAAGTGGGATTGGAGAGGTCTGCTGGGTGAGGGACATACCCTGGCTACAAACCTTGAAGACACATTTACACACACACACACACACAAAAAAAAATAAATAAATAAAAATAAACCCGGTCGTCTCATAATGGAGGGAGGTTGCTTTCTTGCAAACTCTGAGTTAAGGAAAACTCATATTGTAATGTGCACTGTGGCAGGAGCTGTGTGGGACACATTTTCATCTGGCATCACTGTATGCTGTATTTAACAGACTCGCATTGTTGGAAGAACATTCTCTAATTCCCTAACAGTGTTCTAGCCAAAAAAAACACAGCGAAAACATGTGTGGTAGCAGAAATTAGTGCACAGAGAAACACCCAGATGCACAAAGAAAAAGTAAAAAGACACCCATGAACAAACATCCAAAGAAAGAAAAACATCAACCCTTAGAACAGTGGTTTGCACATAGTAAGTGCT